>NC_092416.1:149434743-149737773 GCF_040894005.1 Engystomops pustulosus | reverse complement strand
TGGACGTGATAAAATTATTCTCGGATACATACCTGCAGGAAGGATGGCCAAACATTAATATGCAGACACATGCATGCTTTTCCGGTTGTGCACATGTTCTCACTAGGGACAGGCAGGTATCCAACATTCATAGCCCCCCCTCACCAAACTTTTGTTAGTCACGAGTTCTTCATACACATTAGGTGGGGGGCCAGTGCTGTCGACCGACCAAACCACCCAGTACAACACTATAGTATAAAAACATTACAGCATTGCGCAAACATTCAGGCTAAATTCCTGATTGTACACCATGAAAAGGTGACTATAACCAACACTTCACAGGTTAATACTACAGATGTTCTGATAGAATTAAATCAAATTAAGAGCTAATTAAAATGGCCACGACATTACAGAGAATCCAGCATCCGTCCCATTTCACAAACTATCCAATTATAGTCTAAAATCTAAAGGACCTTGTTGCAGTCCAGGCCATCATCTCTCCTTGTAAATACATAGGTTGATATGTGGGTAACACCAAGGTGTCCCCATGTGGATATGCTTTCAGATGAGAGAACTTGCACATTTTACAATCCACAAAGAAAACTAGCCCCGATACAGATTGTTCTCTTCTCCATAGACCTTTACATATTGGAAGCAGCAAGTACTGAATATCAATTGTTACTCTACAGTGATTTCTTAAAAGAGGATATTAGTAAAGGGGTTCTGCAGCAGTGGCACACCACTCCACAAGAGGACAGCATATGGATTTAAGGACTTTCAGATTGACCAAATCGGTTTCAAAACCTTTAAAAGTGCTAGAGAGGACTGCGACCACAGCTTGCAGGATTCAGGCTACAGCCATCCACACGATACGTCTTCCATGCTCCTCGTCTCTGACCGACACTTCCGTTCAAATATTTAGCAGTCAATTCCAATGGAAGAGGAGTGGAGGGCAGTTTGAGAATTAAAAACCTGCTCACCAATTTCCAGTCCAGCTTCTTTCTGTTCTTGGTGGTAAGGACATCAAAAGTTCAAACAAGGCAATGATGGTCTTTACTCCTTTTAAGTTCAAAGGAAGAAAGAAAAAAAAATTATATTTAAAACAAAAATTTAACTAAAAAGTTGGGGGGCCGGAGGGAGTTGTGAAAACACGTTGGTTAGTAGAGAGTTTCAGCATTGCTGTTTCTGGGCCTTTTTATTTTCTCAATGTTTTTCAGGATCATATCGTGCAACGTCACCTGGAAGACAAGACGGAAGATTCAAACCACATAGTCTTCAACTTGGGACACAAAATACCAATAACCACAAACATGGGGAAGGGGGGCTTATAATGGGATAAAGTGGCACAAAAATCTAGCATCAAGTATGGATAATACTTCAGACAATTTTAAAAGTTTATTTTAGGTAGGAGGCCATGGATAACATATAAGAGATTACTACAGTCACAGTGATTGGATCCATGATAAAGTGCCCCTGGTTTATCATTATGGATTTTGATGGTAGATTTCAGTTAAGGATTTTTTCTTACACATTAAAGGGGCTTTCCGCTAAGAAATTAACCATCTACCCTGAGTGCAACTGCTTGACCCCAAAACCAGTGACTGGAGGTGGTTGTGGAGTCACATAACCCATTTAGAGCGCAGTCACATAAGTTATTTTGACTCAATTGCAACATTCAGCAAAAATGCTGTGCCATGTATTTTATATTTGTGAAATCCAGGACAACCCCTTTAACAGCAGATGCCAAAAATGCCCAATGTGTGGACATTTCTGGGGTCATTACCCATCAAGAGAAAATGGCACTGGCTTAGCATTTTCAATAACTCAGATTTCAAAAGAATGACCAAATGCAAGTAAAGCTTTGGACAAGTTCTAGGATAACAGCACGGAACAGAGTAAGGAAAAGCAGACAATTTAGGCATCAAGGTGGAGTCAGTCCAAAAGCAGTCAGAAGGCTGAACTGTAAAGAGTACGCTATACATAAAAGAAACGCCAATATATGCAGTTATGTAGGATAAAGCTGCTGAAGGTCAGCAATCATGCGCTGGCATAAATAGGATGAAACAACTTCTTACATATTGGTTCCTCAGCTCTGATATAATAAGTCGTAAACTAATATATTCCTTTTCATCTATTTCTGTCACTGTACGTCGGTAATCTTCCTGTAGACCAAAAAAAAAAAAATTGAATCAGTTGTCAGTAGAGAACCAAGCACATCCTTCATGCAAATCAATGGTCACCACTACTTACCACATGAGGATATTTTGCTATTTTAGAAACAAGCTTTGCCCGGGTGATGTAATATCTATTAAAAAGAAAAAACAAAAAGCAAAGGGTTTTAAATTAAATGCACTTAACGGCAATACAGATGCCTTTACTATGACAGGCCTCAATACACATTACATTCTTTAATAGCTTTCAGGCCATGTACATCCAGGCAACAATAAGAACCTGAATTCCATGTATTTACCGCTATGCCGTTTCCTTTAATCCTGCTTACTCCCCAACCAATGCTTCCCTCAAAGACTAGATGACCAAGTATGTCCCTAGGAATCAGGAAGGTTGCATTTCCAATGATTTGCACAGACACGCAAACTTCACATGGTCCTCCCCATTCCTGAATAAACACATTGTTACAACTAATGAATGGAGATGCAGATTCAAGCTGCTGTACTGAAGAGACAGCTGCTCATGAGTGTAGACAGCTCATGCATAGTTAAAGCAGCTGGGAACAAGTACTGTAACTGCAGGGGTGCAGCTTTCCTTTCCTAGTACAGGCAGTCCCCGGGTTACATACAAGATAGGGTCTGGAGGTTTGTTCTTAAGTTGAATTTGTATGTAAGTCGAAACTGTATATTTTATAATGGAAGTTCTAGACAATTTTTTTTCTTTTGCCCCAGTGACATTTGGAGTTTCAAAATTTTTGGTGTAATTGGACCAAGAATTATCAATAAAGCTTCATTACAGACATCTTACAGCTGATCATTGCAGTCTGGGACTATAGTAAAGCATCCAGAGAGATTCACCAGAGGTCACATGGGGCAGAGGGGTCCGTCTGTAACTATGGGTTGTCTGTAAGTCGGGTGTCCTTAAGTAGGGGACCGCCTGTACAGCCGTTTGTATCCAGCCCGTGTTCACATGACACAACATAAAAGAATCATTAACCTGTCTACACAATTCTAAAGTAACTTCCACCTGAAATGCTGTGCATCACATTTAGAGAGTTTTAGACAATAATCGGCAGTTTTCAGACACTTCCAAAAACCGGGAGTAGTCTGACCCAGGCATCAAAAAATTCAGACGTAAACTACATTAACTATAAGGTGGTCTAAATTGACTCTTGGAATGGGAAGACCAAGACGTACCTATGAGGACACACTCAATTGTCAACCAGCTGGGCCAACCTCTTAAAAGGGATTTTGCTACCAATTTCATTCATGACCTTTGTGTTTTCCAAGCATGCACACCAATAAATATATTTTGTGGCACTTACATTTCCCACAAAGTAGAACAAAGCAAACAGTGTGCTGGCCACACATGCACTGCACTCCATCCACATGGGGTACTGGTGGAGCCCCATGGTCATAGATATTTATACTTAATTTTGTTACTCTCCATTTAAGGAGAATCTACAGATTAAGACATGTTTGAACTGAACCTAAGCCAGTGAAACACCTTACCTGGAGATCTGATCTAAGTAAGATGCTGCTTCACTCTCTACTGTCCGCAACTCTGCCACGGTCTCTTCCTAAATGGCAGAAAAAGAAGGATGTAAAAAAAAAAAAAAAAAAATTCAGGTCCTGCAAACCAAAACCAGAGGTTTGCTAAAAGCAAAAAAACAAATCATACATCTAGCTAAACCTGATGACTTAAAATGCATAGCACAAATATTTATGACCCATGCAGAAGAAAATCAACCACATTTGCCACAAACGTTCACAAAATGTTAAAATAAATATATTTCTGGCTCCACTGAGGTGGAGCGAGACCTGGGAATGAGTTACATCAGCAAGGTCTTCATCCATCGGATCAGGGAGAAGAGAAAAAGCAGAGACACTGGAAAACTGCAGAAACAGTATTACTCTATGTACACACACTGTACCCCTCATTCATGCAGAGCTGCAGTTGCTTAGTGCCGGAGATACTGAGGCGCCCAAGTGAGGGCGAACCCATCACTAGCTGACTGATGTTCCTGCTCCAGTCGAGGGTTATAACATGCAGCTGCATTGGTATCCAATGCCTGGTAGCTTATGCGCTGGTATGAACAGAGGCCGTGCATCACCCCCCAGCTATCTAAAGTACTGCGGTAACTGGCATACAACACCAACGTCTCAACCCCTATACTATGTTTTCTAATGTATTGTCTGTGACTTGTTTGTAATAACATGGAAGAGCCTACATCAAGTGACCAAGTAGTTTCCCAGTATTGGTCAGATTAACGTCAGTTTTTTGTATCTGCCAAAATGTCTTGTACAACAGCGCATGTCAGTATTATGTATAATGTAGCTTTATGCAACGCATGCTGGACCCCATGCACAAAATAATCCCCCCCAAGGAATCACTAAAGTTGCATCGTATTAAACACATTACTGCTATTTGAACATTGTTCTAGACTCTTGCTACAGTTGCAGCTATTTTCTTTATTCCCCACTTAATACGGAAAAACAGTTGAACAAAAACACATATTACAGTATAAATTACCTGGATTGACACGCCAAAATTGTTTCCGTCTTCTATCCTTGGGATCAAAAGTTGAACCCACATTTTTACCTTGATTGATAAAGAATAGCATAAGTAAATTGGCTAATAAAGCCAGAGATGTACGTCCAAGACCCTACAACTATGGAACAGTTATCTGAAGGGTTTTTCTGATTATGCATATGCGTGGCTTGGACTGTGACAACAGCTACCACAATGATACCCAAACCAGTACTTCTATGGGCCACAGTAAAACATCATACAGAAGTAAATGGAAAGCAGTCTGAACTTGTGTACAAGCTCTCCAATCACACGGGGCACTTGCAGCCTTCAACTTTGGTTAGATCACCAAAGTGTCCAGCAGTTGGCCCTAAGCCACCAAAGACTTACTCCGTTATCTTGTGTATAGGAGACATGTCTATACAGGGAGACCAGATACAGAAAACACTCACTGTGTTGCACTTCTCTATGAGTAGCCTTATTTCAGGTTTTACTCTTTCAATGATCTCCACAAGAGGGGCATTACTCTTCAGCATCCCATTAGGCATCACAAACACTTTGGTACCTAAAGGAGAACAGAAATCGGATCAACCATTTTTTTATTTCAACTTTAGTAATGGGTTTTGCAACAATCAATGCACCACATCAACACTTCAGTCCCCACTCCAGACATCTCATGCTCAAAAAGTAATAGAATTCTGGCTACCAAAACCTGGAAAGTGTAGGAAATGCTCCTTCTAAATGCACCATTTGGGGTACTGCATAATAAAGTATACAGGTATACATTTGAAGGCAAGAATATACAGATGCCACCATCTTCAACATGAATTTTATAACATACTGCACAGTGAGATCACACAAAAAGTTAACATTGGTTAAAACTGTTGAGTTGCTGTGACATTAGAAGAGACTACATCAGTATATCCCTCTGCAGCAGCTAGTTACTAGAGAGCTCAGCAGAGCAGAGCTGCTTAGTGGTCAGCAGTCTGTGCTTCTTAAAAGAAACGTACACAAAGAACTTGCTAATAGCAATAAAGCACCTCAACTTTTTTATGTAAAATCTGCAAGTCATTCAGTATGTTCCTCCTACCATGCAGCAGTGCAGAACAAAACAGAAAAAATTGCAACGCCCCCCGCTCACAGCATGCAAACTAATTGCAGAAACCCCATTCTCTTGAACAGGGCATCAAACAAGAGTAAAAAGCATGATACCACAGAAAGAAATAAAGTTACCTGCACAGTTATCGTCTCCATCTTCTAGTTTTCTCTTTTTAAGAGATGGCTGTAAAGGGAAAGTTGTCATCCATGGTAAAGTTACATTAATGTTACTGTACACAAATTACAAGTTAATATATTTCAATATATTTGTATGTATATAAGTACTTGACATAAGCACCACATATCTGTAGCTTCCTTATGTCAACTATTTACACAGATTTGTATCTGCCCTCATAGGTTCGGGAAACACATGCCGACAACTAAATTGTGTTCCATCACAACAGAAGCTAAGGTTTGTCATGATTTCTCCCTACATATACTTCTAAATTTGTACACTGAAGATGAGGCAGCTTTCTAGGATTCTCCATACAGGCAAGAAACAGGTTTCTAAGGTAAACTTCCACTATACACTTTGTAAATGTAGGAAATAGGTAGAAAAGTGAGATGTGAACATGGGCAAGGTACTCATATCTTACAGCATCAATTCCATCATGGCTGTTGGAGAGAAGAATGGGATCGGGAACTGGCAAATCCATTTCAGAATGGATTTGTGACAGGTCTTGAACGTTTAACATGGGCTCCTGAAAGAAGCAATTAAGAGAAAATTACACACAAGAGAGTCACAATATGGTGTTTAACTATACAAACCATAGACCATTATATAGCAGGAGGTGTTTATCAAGCCCAATAAAGTGGAAAACCCAAATCCTGATCATGTCCTCCCTACCATCTGTCAGTTAGGAAGCCCACACATCCATGCAGCTGGCATCCAATCCCACAGATTTATTTCATCTAAAAGTTACCAGCCCACTGACTCTACTCATCACAGGAGGTTTCCAATAATTCCACAAATAAAAAAAAAAAAATTACCTTAAGAAATGCATCCAGTTCCAGTAACTTCTTTGGGAAAAAACTAGCAACCAAGTCTTCGGCCTTAATAAAAATAAATAATTTAAAAAAGTATACAGAACTGTTAAAGTCATCATCTTACAAGTCTCGTAGTTTTACTTAACTACTCGTAGTTTTACTTAACTACTCGTAGTTTTACTTAACTACTCGTAGTTTTACTTAACTACTCGTAGTTTTACTTAACTACTCGTAGTTTTACTTAACTACTCGTAGTTTTACTTAACTACTCGTAGTTTTACTTAACTACTCGTAGTTTTACTTAACTACTCGTAGTTTTACTTAACTACTCGTAGTTTTACTTAACTACTCGTAGTTTTACTTAACTACTCGTAGTTTTACTTAACTACTCGTAGTTTTACTTAACTACTCGTAGTTTTACTTAACTACTCGTAGTTTTACTTAACTACTCGTAGTTTTACTTAACTACTCGTAGTTTTACTTAACTACTCGTAGTTTTACTTAACTACTCGTAGTTTTACTTAACTACTCGTAGTTTTACTTAACTACTCGTAGTTTTACTTAACTACTCGTAGTTTTACTTAACTACTCGTAGTTTTACTTAACTACTCGTAGTTTTACTTAACTACTCGTAGTTTTACTTAACTACTCGTAGTTTTACTTAACTACTCGTAGTTTTACTTAACTACTCGTAGTTTTACTTAACTACTCGTAGTTTTACTTAACTACTCGTAGTTTTACTTAACTACTCGTAGTTTTACTTAACTACTCGTAGTTTTACTTAACTACTCGTAGTTTTACTTAACTACTCGTAGTTTTACTTAACTACTCGTAGTTTTACTTAACTACTCGTAGTTTTACTTAACTACTCGTAGTTTTACTTAACTACTCGTAGTTTTACTTAACTACTCGTAGTTTTACTTAACTACTCGTAGTTTTACTTAACTACTCGTAGTTTTACTTAACTACTCGTAGTTTTACTTAACTACTCGTAGTTTTACTTAACTACTCGTAGTTTTACTTAACTACTCGTAGTTTTACTTAACTACTCGTAGTTTTACTTAACTACTCGTAGTTTTACTTAACTATAAACTGCACCATCAGAATCAAAAATTCAAATTCTACCTGCAGCAGCCACTAAGGCCAGAGGTGAACAGTCCAACATATAATATTGAACGAAGGCGACACAAATCTAACTTTGCGTTTGCAAAAAAACATGGTAACACAATGGAAACTTGTGCATTAACAACGATTTAATAAGTGCAAATGTTAACACGTGTTAACATCACATGTGAAAGCACCCTCAAAGGTCCAGTGAGATTTACTAATAAGCAATTTAAAGTCTCCCATGTAAAAGTACATAAAGAGATCTAGAAATGGTCAGTAACTAAATATGAACCAAAGCCATGCTAAGCAGGGCTTTGGATAAATAAATTATAAATTGCCAAAATAATTTAAACAATCGCCTTCATTCACACTTCTCCATGCCACGGGCTGATAGGACACCATGTATAATCTGCACAGCTCCTCCTGCACTATAACTTGTTCTAGAATGTGACAGGATCACCATTAGCAGCAGGATGACAATCCATAATACTATATAAGGGCCCTCAAACCAAGTCTAATCTTAAACAAAAGTCCCCCATAAACATATGAAGTGGGGGATTCACTGCTGTGATTGTACTGTTTAATGAAGTTTTGCGCAACTTTTTACAAAGTTTGAAAAACACCCGAAATTACCTCATTTGTTATTCTCTCTCGGAAACAATCGACCTGTGAAAGGGAAAAAAAAACAAAAAAAAACACGATGAGTGAGCAGTAACAGCCGATGTTAAACATTACGCTAAACTTAGTCACTTTGTCCTCCTTATCGTCTTGTTCCATCAGTAAACATTTCATTTTCAGAATTCTATAAACTAATTTTCTTAAGGTTTGCACCATTACAGGGTATAATAACCTGGTTATATCCCCTAGAAGACACAAGTAACTGAGTTGGGGCAGTCTGATCAGTAAATCTGATTGTAGATGTTGTTCGAGGGGAACAGTAGTAATGCACGGAGCAGAATTTGTGCCATCAAACAGTTGGGAATAGTCTCCATTGTAGTAACTATGGTCTGACTGTCCCTTCCAGTACTGATCGTGTAACCAGTGTTGCATTATGGATGACATGACACATGTATGCCTTCTCCATCAATATGTTGCCTTTCAATATCTCCGCTTGCTGCCATCCAGTAGTTACAGAACCCTAATCCTTGTATCCTGTGCTCCTGTGTGTGAAAACATGACCAGGACAGATTATATACCAGGAAGTTGTCAAAGCAAGTTCCCACTAAATGACAGCGAGTAGAGATCCTGAACACAGGAATTTACTTCTTCATCTTTTTTTTTTTAAAAGAAAATTAAATTCTTCAATTCCCAAAGTGCTAAAACATGGCTACAGCAGTACAGGGGCATCTGTATAGACAGAAGAGCACAATACTAGGACAGTCCTGAAGTGTTCACCTGAAGCTTTCCATGATGCGGCAGATGAATACAAGCCTCAGTGTAGAAGAGCTAGCACTCATACAGCAGCGCACTGCCCTCCCAACACATAGTAATCCTCTGATCACACAAAGTACTAGTGTGGAGGTAAAGAGTTTCCTAATCACACAGCCACATTATGTCCATGAAATGTTATAGGATCGGGACTCCAAGCATCATAGTCCCTAATGGACTACCATCTGTTACTGTTATGGTTTCCATGCAAGGACTCCGAGCATCGTGGATAAGAAAGCTTGGAGTGCCGTTTCTAGGGCTGTGTTCAGTCTAACATTCAGTCTCCACATGTTCACCGTTTCATGGACTGATATACAGCCATGTGAATAACCTTCATGACATTTTATCAGACTAAATAGCTGCACCATTTAACGGTTATTAAAGGGGTTTTACCACAAATCCACAGGATCAGGCTCAACTTGCTGAAGGGTGGGAGTCCCGCGCATGACCGTTCTGCTCCAATACTCTCCCAAAGCAACGAGGGGCCCGACTGAGGAACCTGGGATCCCATTGGACCCCTTATTTTCGTGATCTGTGGAGGTCTCCGGGTACTAGAAGCAGTATCTCAATGGCTCCAGCTGCTACAAATCCCAACATATAGGTGTCTGAAGTAACACAGCCTCTAAGTGTGACTAGTCTTAGACAAAAAGGGCCTTTGACGATTTAGATCTATATATAGGCAAACAAGTCCCTTAAACCACCAAAATAAATCTTACATTAAAACGCTTGTTCATTTCTCATTCGGAACTTCCTTTTCCAAAACATGGTTTAAAAAAAAAAAAATAATAATAAAATACACATACAGCAAATCCATTGTTTATCCCACTAGGTTTTCTTACAAGTCCGAATGATTGGCCAAGGAAACTTTACATGTGACAAAGTGTTGGTTTGCTGGTATAAAGAGCTGGTATATTATCACATTATATAAGGAATAGGATATGGGATCAAGCAGGAGGGCGTCATCTGCCAACAAACATACATTACACATGGTCGCACCATAATGTGGAACATGTTATGACATGAACGGACATGCCCATCACCAGACTTAGGATCCTCATAGGTCAGTATATGTACACAGAAGATACAGCGGTCTAAATTTGCAGGCAAATACTCCGGCACAAGGGGATAACATGCAATGGCACAATGACAGTCACACACAGATGTCTCTGCACAGATAAGTCCAAAAGTATACATTTGGAAATAAAAGGAATCACTTTAGTATTGGAGTGCTGCTGTTATGGACTTATTGGATGTCTTTGCTGCGTCTAGTCGTCCACCATGTAACCGATAATGCACCTAACTTCAATGCCAGTTCTCAAGCGTTGTAAATAAGGCTGACACACAAAACAAGGGCTGAACATGAGCGAGTATGTGACAAGATATAAATGTTAGTCACAAATCCCCAATACCCTGCAGAACATACATTACCATAGACAAAAACTGGATGCTACTGGAGATCAGAACATCTATATATGAGAACCATTAACCCACAAGTAAAGTAGGATTTAGGTCAAATCACTG
This sequence comes from Engystomops pustulosus, assembly GCF_040894005.1. NCBI lineage: Eukaryota > Metazoa > Chordata > Amphibia > Anura > Leptodactylidae > Engystomops > Engystomops pustulosus. The sequence continues at coordinate 149,726,955 of NC_092416.1, read as the reverse complement.
AACATAACAGGCAAGCTAAACTTAGTTCTTCTAGGTTTAGTCTATTAAAACCTGCAAACGCAAGAAACAAGTTTGATGGAACATGTGTGTTTGTCCACTACAGTCACAGCCGGGTGTAATGACTGAAAAAAAAATTAGTTTTTAAACAGACTGAGAAATATGACCAAGTTCACACCAGCATTAGGAGCTCTCCATTGCAGACTGGTGCGAGTGATGGAATCCAGAATGGAAACCATTATGAACAACAAGATCTGTCGGGCTCCATCGGTGCCAGTTTTTTTTTTTTTTTTTTTTAAACTTGAACAAAACTGAAAGCTTTTCATAGAAAGCTTGCAACAAATATTTTTTTGGTTAGCCAATAAAGGTATCATTCCTTAAGCACTTTTGTAGTTTTTACACAAAAGTATTTACATCATATTTTAGCTTTTCATTGATGCATCTGAACCATATCTTAACTGCTTCTGTACTGTATAAGAAGAGTGAAGAAATCAGGCGATCCTTTTTGAATCTAACAGTATATTTGATGACGAGCTTTGATACGCACGAAACCGAAAAAATTCACAGCATTTTATACACACCAGGCAGTGATCATCAAAGGAAATTAAAAAAAACCAAAACTTTAAAACAGATTGATACAGGGACATCTTATTTACTATAGGACAGCAATAAACACAGTAAAAACCTGTGAGGAGAGACAAGAGCCCTGGTTCTTATCTGCTTGTGGCCCCCAGGTCAGAGGTAGGAGGTCATGAAGCTGCATGAATGTTAAGACCATTTTGTAAGGTGTTGAATTTCTGCAATAAATTATACTCTCATTCGATGTCCTAAAATGCCCCATTAAAAGAGTAATCTGCAAACCCACACAGGGTGGGTGTACAATGCCCCCTGCATTTTTATCATTTAGATAAGGAGATGCACATACAGATACATACAACATGCCAGACAGCTGCTCTCTCTGTACAGAGCGAATAGGATACAGAATACAGACATGTCTGCTCCATCTGAAGAAACACAAGTAATGCCAGAGGTGACAGACATCTGTCTACAAGTGTGACACCCATCACTGTCAGGCCCTCACTGTATAATAGATATACATACTGTGTGCCCGGTGACACGGGGGAGTACACCCCACACGTGCTCAGTAACACGGGGGAGTACACCCCACACATCACACGTGTGCTCCATGTGTTACCGGCCACATTGTCCTCTCCCCTCCACGTGGAGCAGCCCTGGGCGCACTCAGCAGCCGCCTAGGCCTCAGCGCCGCGCACCTCCCCACCACTACCACACACACGCGGCTGCCAAGGTATCATGACAAAGCCTGCCAGACCCTGAGCTGCCCACGCTGGCCTAACACCCGCCTGCCCCATCCCCATGGCTCCGCGCCGGCTCCTGTCTCTCCCGGCGGACACCGCCGCCCCTCACCTTCTTCTTCAGCTCCTGATCCACTTTGAGCAGGGAGGACATGATGCGTGTGTACGAGATGCGCCCTCACTTACAACACCGGCTCGTGCTACACGGCTCCGGAAATAACGTCTCACTGTGCGCGCCGCCAGCGACCGTGACATAAAAGGGCGGGATGGGGAAGGAGCCAATCACCGGACAGGAAGCGTCACAGCGCGGCCAATCAGCACGAGCTTGCAGGATGTACCGGTGTCATCCGCTCATCTCTGACCTGTGTGTATAGCTGAGCCCAAATCCAAGTAGTGTCTATTACGGTACACCCGATGGTAGCTTCCTGCTAAAACTTTAGGCCGCGTTCAGACGTTGCGTTTTGAAACGCAATTCAAGGTCTTCCCTAGTGTTCACATGTCAAGGTTACATTGCGTTTTCAACTCGATGGAAACGCAGTTACCTGGCTTGATCAGGGACAAGCTTTTAGGTTGCAATTGTAACGCTACACGTGAACGTGGTCTTAGTGGCAGGGGGACACATATGCATTGTGGCCAAAACCCTCATCAAACACGTCACGTGGAACTCGCCCTTATCTGACTAATATGCAAATTTCCAACAAAGGCTACTGGAACGTGTAGTAGCCTCTAGTCATATGAATTTTGGCTCCTCTTAGTGAGCTGGATCATTAGGCTCCGCTCACTACGAAGAGCGGCTCTTCTGGCTCCTGAACGGCTCCCTATTAAATATACAATAGGGAGCCACAGGCTACTTAGGAGCCCCTCACCGCTACACTTTTAACTCAATATTATCGGGTTAAAAGCGGCGTAGTGAGGCGTTTAGGGGCGGGGTTTAGTGAATGACCCATCACTAGTAGCCTCTCCAGGCTGTTGGTGCATAGGCTACTTCATGCCCCGTTAGCCTATGCTGTCCCACCTCCTTCCATGTCTTTGATGCTCACCGGTGCGCTTCTTCATGCCACCAGCTTCTTCAAGCTCTGCACAGGGCCAGCCCTGGAGGCCTTCTGTTTACTGAGGGGTCATGTGCTGGAGTCATCTGTAGACTGAGGGGTCATGTGCTGGGGACATCTCTATACTGAGGGGTCATGTGCTGGGGCCATGTCTATACTTAGGGGTCATTTTCTACGGCCATCTGTATACTGAGGGGTCATGTGCTGGGGCCATCTGTAGACTGAGGGGTCATGTGCTGGGGCCATCTTTATACTGAGGGGTCATGTGCTGAGGCCATCTATATACTGAGGGGTCATGTGCTGGGGCCATCTGTATACTGAGGGGTCATGTGCTGGGGCCGTCTATATACTGAGGGGTCATGTGCTGGGACCATCTGTATACTGAGGTGTCATGTGCTGGGACCATCTCTATACTGAGGGGTCATGTGCTGGGGCCATCTATATACTGAGGGGTCATGTGCTGGGGCCATCTGTATACTGAGGGGTCATGTGCTGGGGTCATCTGTATACTGAGGGGTCATGTGCTGGGGTCATCTGTATACTGAGGTGTCATGTGCTGGGACCATCTGTATACCGAGGGGTCATGTGCTGGGGCCATCTATATACTGAGGGGTCATGTGCTGGGACCATCTGTAGACTGAGGGGTCATGTGCTGGGGTCATCTGTATACTGAGGGGTCATGTGTTGGGGCCATGTCTATACTGAGGGGTCATGTGCTGGGGCCATCTGTATACTGAGGGGTCATGTGCTGGGGCCATCTGTATACTGAGGGGTCATGTGCTGGGGCCATCTGTAGACTGAGGGGTCATGTGCTGGGGCCATCTCTATACTGAGGGGTCATGTGTTGGGGCTATTTAAATACTGAGGGGTCATGTGGTGGGACCATCTGTAGGCGAGGTATGGTACATCAACTTTATCAGTGTCCTCTGTTAGATGAATTTCTATGATGATACAGAGAGTAATCAACTCTATACACAGAGCCTGGCAGTGCAGTGACATCATCACAATGCGCCTGCCGGGCGCTGCTGTAGTACAGACACGGTGGGGGAGGAGGCAGGATGGCAGCGTGGCAACGAGGAAAGGTGAGTACTGTACAGTTATTTATTTTTATTCAACAATAAGACCGGGGGCAGAGAAGGGGGCATAATAAGATGGGGACGCAGAAGTGGGAACCACAATAAGAAGTGGAGCAGAGGCAGGGGAACAATAAAAGGGGAGCACATAAGGGGCATAATAAGTAAGGGTAGCAGAGAAATGAAAGGGGAGGGTAGAGTCCGGTTAGACATAAGAGGGGGAGTAGAGAAAAGGATCACAATAAGAGGGGAGGGGGAATGGGCATTGTACAGGGTGAGAATACATAGTGTAACAGCCATTATTCCAGGTATTATACTGTGTGGCATACTAGGGGGTGGGATAAAGGGCGGGGCAAGAGGGCGTGGTTTACTATGCAAAAATATTTATGCTGCGCTACACGCACCACTCTTTTTAACCCTCTTTCCTTGACCCAGAGGTTGGGAAGTGGGATCTATATATATTGAGGGGACAGGTATTCCAGGAGGTCATTTTCTAGTTTTGCCATGAAGAGGTTGGCATATTTTGGGGCCATCTTTGTTCCCATGGCACTGTGTTCTGTAGGTAGATTTGCCCCCCAAAGCAGAAAAAATTGTGCTTCAGGATAAATTTGGGTCTGATGCAAACCCATGAGCCTTGAGGCAGGATTTTAGTCCATCTTTGTGTGGGATGTTAGACTATAGGGATTCCAAATCCACGGTAGCAAGAATACTGCCCGGGGGGAGAAAGTTAGATAGAAGAAAGTTCTTTCAGGTCTGTGGCCTCCAGCACTCCAGAATCAGAATTTTAAAAAGTCATATTTTATTTCATACCATTAAAAACAGCATACATCCGATATCTCAGATGGCCTACGTGTTTGGAGGCTTCAGCATGCATCTTTTAGTCTGCCTCCTGCTGCCACCCACATTACATAACCAGCACAGACACAGGAACTTCTTGTCGGAAAGCAGCATCGTGCAGAGACTTACAGACAGATGAGACCTTTATCCCAGGACCCAGGGAGGGGGAGGCACTGTGTGTGTGTTAGTGGTGAGATAGCAGAGCTGGAGTGTGTCATTGCGTCAAATATCCATCTCATGGATCTGATCATCCCTCATGACTCTGATCTGTCTCATCTCTCTTTTTCTATGTGTCAGATACTAGTAGACTGTTCAGAAGATAAATTAAAGTGTAGATACACCTGTACTCTGATAATCTAAGTACATTGTCAGCACACAACATCTTGTAGTACAGAGGGATCATGTAGTGTCTGCTTAGAGAGTCCCCGCCGACACTCTGGTATCTTGTACTGACCATCACTGAGTGATAGGGGCTAAAACAGCAATAAAACTGAGTAATAATGTAAAGTAAGGGGTTAATTGTGTAAACATCAGTAGGGGATTAAAATTTGAGAACTATTTGGGTCACAGGCGCACCCGTGTGCCTCTCCGTGCCCCTGCAACCTGGCTGCAGCGTCACTCCCCTCTCCTAGCTCCAGTGGCATCTCCTGTGGCCCGGCGTACACGTTCCTACCTCCTAGCGCACCACTAATTGGTGGCCGTCTGCTCTAATAAATGAACTGCCTCTTCCTCTGCCTCCTGTGGGATCTTTGGGTCTTGTGACATAGAAAAAGCTTGTTCCCTATGTCCTGTGCATTTATTGTGATTCCCTGTTGTGACCTTGATTCCGTTCCTGACTTCGCTCCCGTGCTGCCTGTCCTGACCTTTCCGCTACATCCCCAACAATGATCCCGTTCTACCTGTCCTGACCTCCTGCCTGTCCACACGTCTGTATCTGCCTCAGGATTACAGGCATATAAGATTATAAGGCGCACATAAAATCCTATGATTTTCCCAGAACTCAAAGGTGCGCCTTATAGTTCGATGTGTCTTATATAAGCACCCAGATTAAGCATTGTGGCCACCGTAGTCCAGAGCCTCACTGAGCGTGGTGATACATACAGCGCTGTGCACTGGAACCCTGCAGAGTATCTGTGTTTCAGCTTTCTGAGTACATTTAATAATTTTTTTCATTTAATTAATTTTTTTTTTATACCCACTACCCCAAAAATACCTACTGTTAAGAAACATGCTTATGATGCAGACTAGAGATGAGCCAGCACTAAAATGCTCGGGTACTCGTTATTCGAGACGAACTTTTCCCGATGCTCGAGTGCTCGTTTCGAGTAACGAGCCCCATTGAAGTCAATGGGAGACTCGAGCATTTTTCAAGGGGACCAAGGCTCTGCACAGGGAAGCTTGGCCAAACACCTGGGAACCTCAGAAAAGGATGGAAACACCACGGAAATGGACAGGAAACAGCAGGGGCAGCATGCATGGATGCCTCTGAGGCTGCTTAATCGCACCATTATGCCAAAATTATGGGCAACAGCATGGCCATGACAGAGTGACAGAATGAAGCTAGATAGCATCTAAAACATCCAATAATTGACCCTGACACTATAGGGGACGGCATGCAGAGGCAGCGGCAGGCTAGAGAGTGGCATGGCAACATACCCTAAATGGACTCAGGCTTCAAACCAATGGGTGGCAGAGAGGAACCAAAGGAGGTGAGCAAGAAGCGCTCAAATAATATCGGTACATGATAAAAGTTTGCCAGTATATTTTGTGGATTACACAGCAGGGTGGCGACAAAGTTAACATGGAAGCCATGAAAACAATCCAAAATTCTGCCTGACACAGCTCGTTTGATAAGGGGACCATGTATGGAGGCAGTGAACTAGTAGTAGATTAAAGGTGCTGCAGTTAAAACTATGTTAGTTGGATCTTGGCATGGAGCTGGCGCTCCGCTGCCAGGCGAGCTTTTGCCAATCCAAGCCCCTGTCTCTGGGCTACTCCCCAAACAGCACTTCTAAGAACCTTTTGTATAAGATCAAGTGTAGTAGCGTTCTTATAAGTTTGGGATATGGCGGGTGAGGGGAATGTAAACATCTGCGCAAGAAGCGCTGAAATAATATCCGTAAATGAAAAAAGTTTTCCAGTATATTTTGTGGCTTACACAGCACGGTGGCGACAAAGTTAACAAGTTTGATGCGGAATGCCCTGTAATAGCTCTTGGGCGGTGTGCCTTTTATCACCTAGGCTCAGCAGTTTGAGCACCGCCTGCTGTCGCTTAGCGACGGCACTGCTGCTGTGCCTAGAGCTACCGACTGATGGCGCCATGCCCACGGATGGTAATTCGGAGGAGGAGGAGGAGGAGGAGGAGGCATAGTAGGCCTGAAACACCTGGACCGAGGTAGGCCCCGCAATCCTCTGCGTCGGCAGTATATGACCAGCCCCAGGGTCAGACTCGGTCCCAGCCTGCACCAAGTTAAGTGTAGTAGCGTTCTTATAAGTTTGGAATATGGCGGGTGAGGGGAATGTAAACAGATGCGCAAGAAGCGCTGAAATAATATCCGTAAATGGTAAAAGTTTGCCAGTATATTTTGAGGATTACACAGCAAGGTGGTGACAAAGTTAACAAGTTTGTTGTGGAAGCCATGAAAACAACCCAAAATTCTGCCTGACACAGCACGTTTGATAAGGCGGCCATGTATGGAGGCAGTAGATTAAAGGTGCTGCAGTTAAAACTATGTTAGTTGGTTCTTGGCATGGAGCTGGCGCTCCGCTGCCAGGCGAGCTTTCGCCAATCCAAGCCCCTGTCTCTAGGCTACTCCCCAAACAGCACTTCTAAGAACCTTTTGTATAAGATCAAGTGTAGTAGCGTTCTTATAAGTTTGGAATATGGCGGGTGAGGGGAATGTAAACAGATGCGCAAGAAGCGCTGAAATAATATCCGTAAATGGTAAAAGTTTGCCAGTATATTTTGAGGATTACACAGCAGGGTGGCGACAAAGTTAACAAGTTTGTTGTGGAAGCCATGAAAACAACCCAAAATTCTGCCTGACACAGCACGTTTGATAAGGCGGCCATGTATGGAGGCAGTGAACTAGTAGTAGATTAAAGGTGCTGCAGTTAAAACTATGTTAGTTGGTTCTTGGCATGGAGCTGGCGCTCCGCTGCCAGGCGAGCTTTCGCCAATCCAAGCCCCTGTCTCTAGGCTACTCCCCAAACAGCACTTCTAAGAACCTTTTGTATAAGATCAAGTGTAGTAGCGTTCTTATAAGTTTAGGATATGGCGGGTGAGGGGAATGTAAACAGATGCGCAAGAAGCGCTGAAATAATATCCGTAAATGGTAAAAGTTTGCCAGTGTATTTTGTGGATAACACAGCAGGGTGGCGACAAAGTTAACAACTTTGATGTGGAATCCATGAAAACAACCCAAATTTCGGCCTGACACACCTCGTTTGATAAAGGGACGATGTATGGAGGCAGCTATATGGACGACTTTTGGAGGTAGCAATGGAGACAACGTGTGGAGGCTGCTATGGAGACAATTCAATTTGGATAGTGCCTGTATGTGGCAGTCCAAAAAAGTTTTCAAACCAGAGGAGCAGGTAGGTGGCCCTCCAGAAAAATGGAATAGATTGAGTGCCTGTATGTGGCAGTCCAAAAAAGTTTTCAAACCAGAGGAGCAGGTAGGTGGCCCTCCATAAAAATGGAATAGATTGAGTGCCTGTATGTGGCAGTCCAAAAAAGTTTTCAAACCAGAGGAGCAGGTAGGTGGCCCTCCATAAAAATGGAATAGATTGAGTGCCTGTATGTGGCACTCCCAAAAATTGTTTAAAACAGAGGACCGGGTCGGTGGCCCTCCATAAAAATTAAATGCATAAAGTACTATAGCTAGAGCCAGTGGGCCCTGTAAAAAAATAGCCAGTTTCCTCTGCTTTACTGTACAAAGAGGAGGAGAAGGAGGAAAATGAGGAGGAGGAGGAGTGGATAAATTATTCAGGTTGAGCTTCCTTCACCTGGTGGAGATTGGAAATTAGGAGAAATCCAGGCTTTATTCATCTTGATAAGCGTCAGCCTGTCAGCGCTGTCAGTCGACAGGCGTGTACGCTTATCGGTGATGATGCCACCAGCTGCACTGAAAACCCGCTCGGACAAGACGCTAGCGGCAGGGCAGGCAAGAACCTCCAAGGCGTACAGCGCCAGTTCGTGCCACATGTCCAGCTTTGAAACCCAGTAGTTGTAGGGAGCTGTGTGATCATTTAGGACGATGGTATGGTCAGCTACGTACTCCCTCACCATCTTTCTGTAAAGATCAGCCCTACTCTGCCGAGACTGGGGACAGGTGACAGTGTCTTGCTGGGGTGACATAAAGCTGGCAAAAGCCTTGTAAAGCGTACCCTTGCCAGTGCTGGACAAGCTGCCTGCTCGCCTACTCTCCCTCGCTACTTGTCCCGCAGAACTACGCACTCTGCCGCTAGCGCTGTCAGAAGGGAAATACTGTTTCAGCTTGTGCACCAGGGCCTGCTGGTATTCATGCATTCTCACACTCCTTTCCTCTCCAGGGATGAGAGTGGAAAGATTTTGCTTGTACCGTGGGTCCAGGAGAGTGAACACCCAGTAATCGGTGCTGGAATAAATTCTTTGAACGCGAGGGTCACGGGATAGGCAGCCTAGCATGAAATCTGCCATATGCGCCAGAGTACCAACGCGTAAGAATTCACTCCCCTCACTGGCCTGACTGTCCATTTCCTCCTCCTCCAACTCCTCCAACTCCTCTTCTTCTGCCCATACACGCTCAACAGTGAAGGACTCAACAATGGTCCCCTCTTGTGTCTCGCCAACATTCTCCTCCTCTTCCTCCTCATCCTCCCCACCTCCTCCGATATGCGCTGAGAAACAGACCTAAGGGTGCTTTGGCTATCAACAAGGGAATCTTCTTCCCCCGTCTCTTGTGAGGAGCGCAAAGCTTCCGACTTCATGCTGACCAGAGAGTTTTTCAACAGGCCAAGCAGCGGGATGGTGAGGCTGATGATGGCGGCATCGCCACTAACCATCTGTGTTGACTCCTCAAAGTTACTCAGCACCTGACAGATATCAGACATCCACGTCCACTCCTCATTGTAGACTTGAGGAAGCTGACTGACCTGACTACCAGTTCTGGTGGAAGTTGACATCTGGCAGTCTACAATCGCTCGGCGCTGCTGGTAAACTCTGGATAACATGGTCAGTGTTGAATTCCACCTCGTGGGCACGTCGCACAACAGTCGGTGAGCGGGCAGTTGGAGGCGGCGCTGCGCTGCCCTGAGAGTGGCAGCATCTGTGCTGGACTTCCTGAAATGCGCACAGATGCGGCGCACCTTCGTGAGCAAATCAGACAGATTGGGGTATGTCTTGAGGAAACGCTGAACTATCAGATTTAACACATGGGCCAGGCATGGCACATGTGTCAGTCTGCCGAGTTGCAGAGCCGCCACCAGGTTACGGCCGTTGTCACACACAACCATGCCTGGCTTCAGGTTCGGCGGTGCCAGCCACAGATCAGTCTGCGCCGTGATGCCCTGTAATAGTTCTTGGGCGGTGTGCCTTTTATCGCCTAGGCTCAGCAGTTTCAGCACCGCCTGCTGTCGCTTAGCGATGGCACTGCTGCTGTGCCTAGAGCTACCGACTGATGGCGCCATGCCCACGGATGGTCGTTCGGAGGAGGAGGTGGAGGAGGGGTGGGAGGAGGAGGAGGCATAGTAGGCCTGAAACACCTGGACCGAGGTAGGCCCCGCAATCCTCGGCGTCGGCAGTATATGACCAGCCGCAGGGTCAGACTCGGTCCCAGCCTCCACCAAGTTAACCCAATGTGCCGTCAGCGATATATAGTGGCCCTGCCCGGCAGCACTCGTCCACGTGTCCGTGGTCAGGTGGACCTTGTCAGAAACGGCGTTGGTCAGGGCACGGATTATGTTGTCTGACACGTGCTGGTGCAGGGCTGGGACGGCACATCGGGAAAAGTAGTGGCGGCTGGGGACCGAATACCGAGGGGCGGCCGCCGCCATGAGGCTGCGAAAGGCCTCGGTCTCTACTAGCCTATAGGGCAGCATCTCCAGGCTTAGCAATCTGGAGATGTGCACATTAAGGGCTTGGGCGTGCGGGTGGGTTGCACTATATTTGCGTTTCCGCTCCAGCGTCTGGGGTATGGAGAGCTGAACGCTGGTGGATGCTGTGGAGGATCGTGGAGGCGACGATGGGGTTTTTGTGGCAGGGTCCTGGGCAGGGGGCTGACTATCAGCTGACACAGGGGAAGGAGCAGTGGTGTGCACGGCCGGAGGTGAACGCGCTTGTTGCCACTGAGTGGGGTGTTTAGCATTCATATGCCTGCGCATACTGGTGGTAGTTAAGCTAGTAGTGGTGGAACCCCTGCTGATCCTGGTTTGGCAAATGTGGCACACCACAGTCCGTCGGTCATCCGGTGTTTCCTTAAAGAACCTCCAGACTTCTGAAAATCTAGCCCTCGCCGCAGGAGCCCTCGCCACGGGAGCTTCACTAGTTGACACATTTGGCGCTGATGCACCAGCTCTGGCCCTGCCTCTCCGTCTGGCCCCACCACTGCCTCTTCCAACCTGTTCTGGTCGAGGACTCTCCTCCGTCTCAGAAGCACTGTGTTCACCCGGCCTCTCAACCCAGCTTGGGTCTGTCACCTCATCATCCTCCGATCCCTCAGTCTGCTCCCCCCTCGGACTTCCTGCCCTGACAACAACTTCCCCACTGTCTGACAACCGTGTCTCCTCATCGTCGGACACCTCTTTACACACTTCTTCCACTACGTCAACAAGGTCATCATCACCCACAGACTGCGACTGGTGGAAAACCTGGGCATCGGAAAATTGCTCATCAGCAACCGGACAAGTGGTTTGTGACTGTGGGAAGGGTCCAGAAAACAGTTCCTCAGAGTATGCCGGTTCAAATGGCAAATTTTGCTGGGAGGGGGCAGACTGGGGGGGAGGAGGCTGAGGTGCAGGAGCTGGAGGAGTGCCGATTTCGGTGACATGGGTGGACTGCGTGGAAGACTGACTGGTGGACAAATTGCTCGAAGCATTGTCGGCAATCCACGACATCACCTGTTCGCACTGTTCTGGCCTCAACAGTGCTCTACCACGAGTCCCAGTAACTTCAGACATGAACCTAGGGAGTGTAGCTCTGCGGCGTTCCCCTGCTCCCTCATCAGCAGGTGGTGTCTCACCCCGCCCAGGACCACGGCCTCTGACCCCTGCAGTAGTTGGACGCCCACGTCCCCGCCCTCGTCCTCTACCCCTAGCCCTCGGGTTAAACATTTTGAAAATGAGAGTTATAACTTTAATTTTTTTTTTATCTTTTTTTTGTGTTTTTTTTTTTTTTGTGTGTTTTTTAGTTTTTAAAACCAAACGATGCTATCCTATTGCTATGGCTATTTTCTAGCCAAGTATGAAAGCACACTGCTATGCCAGATGAGATGACGCTGAGTTATGAAAAAAATAAACGTAAAATAAAAAAGGAAATGGCAGACTGTGCCTAATTGAAATCCAACCCCGGGCCCTAATAAATTTTCCCACTTCGGTCTTTGCGATGGATATGTGCGTCACTAAGCGCAAAACACAGTGGTCGCAAGTCTCACTCCAAATTGCTCACAATTTGCTAGTAGATGCACTGCAACAACTACAGCCACCAGCAGATCAACCAGAAATCAAATATATATAACGCTACTGTAGGCGTAAGTAAGCCGTTTGGATTCTCCTATGGCTATTTTCTAGCCAAGTATTAAAGCACACTACTATGCCAGATGAGATGACGCTGAGTTATGAAAAAAATAAACGTAAAATAAAAAAGGAAATGGCAGACTGTGCCTAATTGAAATCCAACCCCGGGCCCTAATAAATTTTCCCACTTCGGTCTTTGCGATGGATATGTGCGTCACTAAGCGCAAAACACAGTGGTCGCAAGTCTCACTCCAAAATGCTCACAATTTGCTAGTAGATGCACTGCAACAACTACAGCCACCAGCAGATCAACCAGAAATCAAATATATATAACGCTACTGTAGGCGTAAGTAAGCCGTTTGGATTCTCCTATGGCTATTTTCTAGCCAAGTATTAAAGCACACTACTATGCCAGATGAGATGACGCTGAGTTATGAAAAAAATAAACGTAAAATAAAAAAGGAAATGGCAGACTGTGCCTAATTGAAATCCAACCCCGGGCCCTAATAAATTTTCCCACTTCGGTCTTTGCGATGGATATGTGCGTCACTAAGCGCAAAACACAGTGGTCGCAAGTCTCACTCCAAATTGCTCACAATTTGCTAGTAGATACACTGCAACAACTACAGCCACAAGCAGATCAACCAGAAATCAAATATATATAACGCTACTGTAGGCGTAAGTAAGCCGTTTGGATTCTCCTATGGCTATTTTCTAGCCAAGTATTAAAGCACACTACTATGCCAGATGAGATGACGCTGAGTTATGAAAAAAATAAACGTAAAATAAAAAAGGAAATGGCAGACTGTGCCTAATTGAAATCCAACCCCGGGCCCTAATAAATTTTCCCACTTCGGTCTTTGCGATGGATACGTGCGTCACTAAGCGCAAAACACAGTGGTCGCAAGTCTCACTCCAAAATGCTCACAATTTGCTAGTAGATGCACTGCAACAACTACAGCCACCAGCAGATCAACCAGAAATCAAATATATATAACGCTACTGTAGGCGTAAGTAAGCCGTTTGGATTCTCCTATGGCTATTTTCTAGCCAAGTATTAAAGCACACTACTATGCCAGATGAGATGACGCTGAGTTATGAAAAAAATAAACGTAAAATAAAAAAGGAAATGGCAGACTGTGCCTAATTGAAATCCAACCCCGGGCCCTAATAAATTTTCCCACTTCGGTCTTTGCGATGGATATGTGCGTCACTAAGCGCAAAACACAGTGGTCGCAAGTCTCACTCCAAAATGCTCACAATTTGCTAGTAGATGCACTGCAACAACTACAGCCACCAGCAGATCAACCAGAAATCAAATATATATAACGCTACTGTAGGCGTAAGTAAGCCGTTTGGATTCTCCTATGGCTATTTTCTAGCCAAGTATTAAAGCACACTACTATGCCAGATGAGATGACGCTGAGTTATGAAAAAAATAAACGTAAAATAAAAAAGGAAATGGCAGACTGTGCCTAATTGAAATCCAACCCCGGGCCCTAATAAATTTTCCCACTTCGGTCTTTGCGATGGATATGTGCGTCACTAAGCGCAAAACACAGTGGTCGCAAGTCTCACTCCAAATTGCTCACAATTTGCTAGTAGATACACTGCAACAACTACAGCCACCAGCAGATCAACCAGAAATCAAATATATATAACGCTACTGTAGGCGTAAGTAAGCCGTTTGGATTCTCCTATGGCTATTTTCTAGCCAAGTATTAAAGCACACTACTATGCCAGATGAGATGACGCTGAGTTATGAAAAAAATAAACGTAAAATAAAAAAGGAAATGGCAGACTGTGCCTAATTGAAATCCAACCCCGGGCCCTAATAAATTTTCCCACTTCGGTCTTTGCGATGGATATGTGCGTCACTAAGCGCAAAACACAGTGGTCGCAAGTCTCACTCCAAAATGCTCACAATTTGCTAGTAGATGCACTGCAACAACTACAGCCACCAGCAGATCAACCAGAAATCAAATATATATAACGCTACTGTAGGCGTAAGTAAGCCGTTTGGATTCTCCTATGGCTATTTTCTAGCCAAGTATTAAAGCACACTACTATGCCAGATGAGATGACGCTGAGTTATGAAAAAAATAAACGTAAAATAAAAAAGGAAATGGCAGACTGTGCCTAATTGAAATCCAACCCCGGGCCCTAATAAATTTTCCCACTTCGGTCTTTGCGATGGATACGTGCGTCACTAAGCGCAAAACACAGTGGTCGCAAGTCTCACTCCAAAATGCTCACAATTTGCTAGTAGATGCACTACAACAACTACAGCCACCAGCAGATCAACCAGAAATCAAATATATATAACGCTACTGTAGGCGTAAGTAAGCCGTTTGGATTCTCCTATGGCTATTTTCTAGCCAAGTATTAAAGCACACTACTATGCAAGATGAGATGACACTGAGTTATTAAACAAAATAAACGTAAAATAAAAAGAAACTGGCAGACTGTGCCTAATTGAAATCAAACCCCTAATAAATTTTCCCACTTTGGTGTTTGAGGTGGATATGTGTGTCACTAAGAGCTAAACACAACGGTAGCAAGTCCCCCTGCTAATTCCTCACAATATGGTACTACTACCACACTACTAGTGCCAGCAAGCCCAGCCACAAGCAAATAAAAAAAAAAAGGATAACGTTATTGTAGCCCTAAGAAGGGCTGTTGTAGAATCACTCCTGCCTAACAGTAAGCTAATAGAACACCCTAACGCTTTCCCTGACCAGCAGCAGCTCTCTCCCTAGCGGCATCCAGACAGAGAATGATCCGAGCAGCGCGGGCAGCGGCTAGTCTATCCCAGGGTCACCTGATCTGGCCAGCCAACCACTGCTATCGACGTGTAAGGGTACCACGTCATGCTGGGTGGAGTGCAGAGTCTCCTGGCTTGTGATTGGCTCTGTTTCTGGCCGCCAAAAAGCAAAACGGCGGGAGCTGCCATTTTCTCGAGCGGGCGAAATACTCGTCCGAGCAACGAGCAGTTACGAGTACGCTAATGCTCGAACGAGCATCAAGCTCGGATGAGTATGTTCGCTCATCTCTAATGCAGACCAAACTGAGTTTCCGAGGAAACAAAGCAAGATGGCCACATTTGGAGGACAAAATAGAACAGTGAGTTATTAAACACAGAACCACAGGGAAAAGCGTCTCCACTGTCTCAATTCGACTCAAAGCTACAGCGGTAGCACGCGACATGGAGAACAAGGACTTTCGAGGAGGTCCCTGACCAATTTGGCAAGCTCTGTGTAGCACTGCGTAATCTGTGTGCGCTATATAAATAAAGGAATTATTATTAATATTAATGGCATATTATATTATATGGGTTAAAAATCCTGATCTCCAGTACGTGAGTCACAGTACTTGTTCTCCAGCAGCTGAGCCACAATGCCTGCTCCCCAGTAGCCAAGTCATAGTTCCAGCTCCTCAATAGCTGTGTCACAGTACCTGCTCTGCATTATCAGGTTGACAGAGCCTGCTCTCCGGTAGCCAAGTCACAGTATCTGTTCTCCAGTAACCAAGCCACAGAGCCTTCTCCCCAGTAGCCGGGTGACAAAGCCTGCTTTCCAGTAACCAAGTCACAGT
The DNA here is from genome assembly GCF_040894005.1 of Engystomops pustulosus. NCBI lineage: Eukaryota > Metazoa > Chordata > Amphibia > Anura > Leptodactylidae > Engystomops > Engystomops pustulosus. Next base: position 149,711,376 of record NC_092416.1, on the reverse strand, counting down.
TCCTGCTGTCCAGTAGCTGAGTCACAGTACCTGCTCACCAGTTAGAAGGTCACAGTACCTGTTCTCTAGTAACCAAGTCACAGTACCTGCTCCCCAGTAGCTGGGTGACAAAACCTGCTCCCCAGATCCCGAGTCACAGCTCACAGTGCCTGCTCCCCAGCAGCCAAGTCACAGTATCTGCTTTCCAGTATCCGAGTTACAGTGCCTGCTCTACGGTGGAGCCTCATTACAGTGCCTGCTGTGGATTATCCGGTGGCAAAACCTGTCACAGTACCTGTTCTCCATTAACCAAAAGACAGTGCCTGCTCCGCAGTCACCATACCTGCTCCCCAGCAGCCGAGTCACAGTGCCTGCTTTCCAGTATACGAGTCACAATGCCTGCTAACTGTAGGCGAGTAGCAGGGCCTGCTCCCTAATAGCTGGGTCACAGTATCTGATCCGCAGTAGCTGCGTCACAGTGCCTGCTCCCCAGTAGTTGGGTGACCAAGCCTGCTCCCCAGCTGTAACTGTGTCACAGCACCTGTTCTCTATTAACCGAGTCTCAGTGCCTGGTCACAGTGCTTGTTCCCCTGTAGCTGAGTCTGTAGTGTTTGCTCTCCAGTGACACAGTCACAGCCCCTACATATAGATGCGCTCCCAAGCAACATCATACACAATCCCCAGGTATATACAGCTACTCCATTATAAAAGTAAGCACACCACATTAACCAGAAGCAATCCAGCGAAAATCATTAATAAAGCCCCCTCCATTCAGTACAATATACATAAAACATTTGGCCAGTTTTTAAATCATAAAACTAATACATACCTTCAGTGATGCTTTGCCACCCACTCTCCGAGTCTTCCTCCAGCAGCGTCTTCTGTGGCGTTACGTCCTCATGCGCCGCCTGTGTCCTCCACTGCATACGGAGGCAAGTTGCGTCACTCTGTCCATTAATTGCGTCTGTGTCTTAAAGGCACCGATGCAATCAATTTTTTTTTAAATTCGTGGGAAACCGTGGGCACCCCGATTACGCATGTTTTACATGTCATTATGCCACTCCCCACAGGGCTCTAACACCTGCTGCCTGAGGCGAGATTCTCATCAGGTGCGGCCCTGCACGCCCTATGTTAAAAGTGCAACAGTAAAAAGTTGGTGAATTCTGTCGGGGCACTGCAGGGGGTACCAGACTCATGAAGATCATGCACCAGTTTTGATGAATCTGGCGCACCCTGCACTATACACAGGCAAACTGCACATAGTACAGACTGCACTGTTCTTAGTAAATGTTCCCCGAAGTGTATTAAAGGTTTCGTATCCTTATCTTCTGGTGCTAATAACTTTTTCATACCTTGATATAGAGGTATGGAGCTTTGTAAGACGCCATTTCTGCGAGATACGCTGATGTTTTAATTGCTTACCATTTAACTTTTTATAAAATTTTTTTGATGTTGAATGGCATAAAAGTGCAACATTTTGGCGCTATTGTTGGTGATGAGCTATGGCTCAGCACCCATTTTGTCCTCTTGTCAGCCATTTTGTGTGACTTCTGCAGTTTAAAAGTCAGCACAACATGAGCACCTGATAAAGAATAAGCAAGAACATTGTCTCCATACTATGAGATAAGAATGTATCGCCCCCGCCCGGCTTACGCAGATGCTAAAGAGCTGCACCGCGTATAAAAGAGTGTGACATGAAAGGATGAGTTCTCGAGTCTGTGTCTTGTGATATAGTGCTCATCCCAGTACAGGCAGAACCATAGGTTTGTCCTTAAGTTGAATTTGTATGTAAGTTGAAACTGTAAATTTTATAATTGTAGATCCAGACAAAAAAAATTTTGGTCCAGTTACAATTGGAGTTTCTAAACTTTTTGCTGTAATGGGACCAAGGATTATCAATAAAGATTCATTACAGACACCTTACAGATGATCATTGCAGTCTGGGACTATAGTAAAGCATCCAGAGACTTCACCAGAGGTCACAGGGGTCTGTCTGTAACTAGGGGTCCTCTGTAAGTCGGGCGTCCTTAAGTAGGGAACCGCTTGTACTGGATTAACTGATCAAACACCAATTTGGAATTCAGGGTGATGTGACACACTGCGTTTTGAACCCGTTTTTGGTCAGTTTTTTAAGCAGTCTGTTAAAAAACGCATCCGTTTTTGACAGGTTTTACCAATTATCTTAATTAAAAATGGTAAAAAATGGATGCGTTTTCAAAAAATGCTTTCGTTTTGACTGCTTAAAAAGGACCAAAAAAACGCCATGTGCATGTGTTAACATCACATTTACAATGCGTTTTGTAAATGCAAATGTTAACAGTAATGTAATTAGGCAAATCACTTCTCCTGCATCCAAATCGCAACGTGTGAACGTGCCCGGAGGGTCCAAGTTGTCATCATTCCTGTTACCATTGAAGCCACTGTATGGCCATAGTGCCATAGTGGTCGCGGGATCCCTGGGTAGTATCTACTTAGACCTCCCCTTTATAGTGTTGTTGTATCCGCTATATCCGCTCATCTGCCTATATAGGTGTAGACTATGTATAATGGGGAGATCCTCCAAATCTCATAGATGTAAATAGTAATGTGACAGAGCTTGTACATCACTGCTTTATTCATATGAACACTAGGGGGCACTCCATAGACTCCTATGGATGGGGGAGAGCTGAACATAGTAAAAAAGCCCCTCTAAGCAGTTCATCCTAATGTCATGTGACCCGCGCTGAGAGGAGTATTGTCCCCGGCATCACGTGGTGCAGTTATATGGCAGAGCCTGATGGTCATGTGACACTTCACGGTCATTCTGAAATGTTCAGCACGGCCATCACGCGCGTTCACAAGCACATCAGCCCCCCCCCCGCCTACATATACGAGTTGGTGATTGGTTGGCGTATCACGTGATGCAAAAGTCTCTGCCCTTAGTTGTCAAGAAGTGACGTCACGACCGCCCTTCTTCCGTGTAGCGGCTGTAAGCTGAAAAACATCCTGCAGGGCAGATTACAGGGGGATGGTGTCAGCGCGTGATCTGCCCTGAATCTGTGAGGCCGGGGGTGCAGGTAGGTGGAGGGTAGAGGGGGTTACATAAGTGTAGACTACAATCCTCAGGCCAGGGTAACACAGGAGGTCACTCCCTACTAGTGTAGTACTACAAGTATCAGCATGTCATTGTTGTAATCCTAATAATAATTATTTGGTAGTAGATATTCATGTGTTTCTAAGGCATGCTGCTACATGTAGTACCAAAACTCATTGTAAATAAATTGTGTGTATATATATATATATATATGTATATGTGTGTGTTTGTTATTAAAACCCCACATGTGACACCATGGGGATGACACCTTTTCATCTGTCTGTGTGGGAATAAGTGTTGAAGTCTTTTCTAGCCAGATCCTATGTTGTAATGACACCCTGGGGTTTGCTTGAACATGACATAGAATTTTTACACATCTATCTCTTGTTTTGATGGGAAGCACACAGGTTAAATTGCATTTCTAGGGGCTCATACACACATCTGTGGCTGTCACAGCCCTGTCTGACCTGCAGATTATGCACCCGGTCCTATTACCCTCTTTGTTTGTAGCTCAGGTCGTCTTTTATACAGTTATCGGCGCCTGAGTGGATCCAAGACTGATTACACGTTACAGGTAGCCTAAGGTAGTGGATTTTATTGCATAGATTTGAGAAAGCAGAGGTGATGAATATTCCTGCCGTAAAGTTGACATTGGTGGCAGTTTGGAGAAAAGTTTCTTCATCTGGATTTTGATGTGGATCAGGAGGAGGACCCTTCACACCCTTGAGACTGTACCCCATGGGAACTATTACCAGATTGATTCCATATTTTTTATCCACATACATTGGTGGAATAAGTGCTATCCATGTGAATGAGATCTGCACACATCTTAAACACGTGCAGCGAATATTTACCTGCGGTGTATGTTTGTTTCTGCTGCGGAAAGTAAATGCATTTTGTTGCAGCTAAAAAAAAAAAAAAATCTCAAATCTGCCCATGGAGATCAGGTGGGCATGAGTGGCAGGCTCTCCATTACATCTCTGGGGTTTTAGGAATTGTAGTCCCAGATGAATAGATCTGCACTCCTGCTTGCCACCTCCATTCCATTTACATGGTATATGGGTGCATTTACGGCTCCACGTTGTTGTGATTGTATTCACTCATCTGTTGTACTTTTCTACCTTTATTTAGCAATATGGAGACTTCTAAATCCTCCACCATGCAGGTCAGCTTTGTGTGTCAGCGATGCAGCCAGCCATTGAAACTAGATACCTCCTTCAAGATACTGGACAAAGTGGCCATGCAGGAGCTTACAGGTGAGTGACCCGCTGCTTGAAGTTTTTAGTATATTAAAGGGCATCTACCACCAGGAGCTATGGAACCTGGAGGCCCTCGGGCTCATTTGCATTCAGCCCTTCATCCTGGTGGTTAGATTCCCTTTAAAGGAGATGCCTAGAAAAAAAAAATTACTAAAGGAAAAAGAATACTCACCTGTTCATTCACTCTTTGATACAGCATGTGCCATGGTGTCATGCAGTTACATAGAGGGACAACACTGGATCACAGCGCTATTCGCAGTGGTCATTTATCTCCTTTCCACATGGTTCAGGACATATGGACAAATACTACTTTTATTCGGATCCCTAGAAATCTATTGTAATGCTTATATTGTCATATTACGTTACAGCTCCGCTGGTGTCCACGGCTGCAGTGAAATCAGGGGACATTCAAGAAGAGGATTTAAGTACTGAGGTAAAGCACTGACATTTCATGCAATCCTATAGCAAGAAGATGACTGTTATGAATAGAAGTGTTTAATGTCCTTGATTTGAATTTTTATAACATTGTAAAGAAACTTTATAGAATTTTCTATAAACTTTCAGGTATAAATTAAAGGGGTTATCCGGGTTTAAAAAATTTTTATGGCCGGGCTGGGGAGGGCTAGTTAAACATAATAAACATGGACTTACCTCCTCCGGCGCCGCCGATGTCCCGCGCCATGGTCACTTCGATCCGTGCCCCTGTAAACAAACAGGGGCACGGAAGCCGCGCACAGGGAGCTTCCGGTCCGCGTTGTGGACGGCTCCTCCCATCCGTCCCTATCTCTCAGCGTTGTAAGCGCTGGGAGATGGTGCGCATGGGAGCTTCCGGCCGGCCGGAAGCTCCCTGTGCGCCCTTGTACTGAAACTGGCGCACGGAGAAGACCGGCAGCGGCGCAGGACATCGGCAGCACCGGAGGAGGTAAGTACATGTTTATTATGTTTAAATAGCCCTCCCCAGCCCGGACATAAAAAAAATTTTAAACCCGGATAACCCCTTTAAAGTGACTACTGGACTGCTTTCTTGCTTCCTTCCACTTTAAATCTTTGACTTGATGTGTTTTGTCCTTAGGAAACATTTGTGGAAAACAGACCTGATGGTGTATCTAGAAGATTAATCCCTCCTGCAAGGTACCAGTCACATGCATAATTTTTCATGATATTTTTTTTTTTCTTGTGGACACTAAATATTTGTCTAAATAAATGTCCATTTACATCTTCCACCCTCATCAATCCTGTGAAAAGGTCATAAAAGGGAGTCTTCTGCATTCTGAATCTCCCACAAGTAAAATCCTCATTCTGTAGAACATTTTATTAGCTTTCTAGAGATCCCTATCCTTTTTCTCAGTGATCTGTCCTTTTAGAGAAACTTCTGTTTCTTCTTTTTAATGCCCCTCTGCACCAAGGAACACCATGTGGTGCGCAATAAATGATAATTTCATATCAATGCAATAAGCACATGACCATGTGTGCATTACCGCCCACCAGAATGGGAAAATGATCCCTGAGCACTGCTCGCCCTACCTATGTCCACAGGAAATTTGCACTGCGGTCACTCAGCACTTTCACGGTGTAGTGAGATTTGATGTTGCACAACACAATGAACGTGCACACTAGACGTCAATAGGGGCCATGAATTAGCTACTGTTTTTGCAGCTAGCTCACGGTCCATGCGAAAGAAAAGCTGTGCACCAGCGGACACGACCACGTTACTACCAAGAGGACAATTGTATACAAATAATAATAATTCTTTATTCATATAGTGCACACAGATTACACAGCGCTGCAGAGACCTTACCAAATCAGTCCCTGTCCCCATGGGGCTCACAATCTAATCAACCTACCTGTATGTTTTGGAGCATGGGAGGAAACTAGAGGACCTGGAGGAAACTCGCACAAACACGGAGAGAACATACAAACTCTTTGCAGATGTTGAGCCTGTGACTATTTTTTATTTTTTTTTTTTTTCTAATATGACTGCATGCATTGAGAAGACTAATGTCTTGTGTCCTTACAGTATGTGACTATAATATATTTTATAATAAAAGCCAGAAACACATTGTCACAATGGAGATGTAAAACTTTGCCAGATGTTCTTTAGGGAATCTTTCCTTAGTACAGTCCAATGCAATCCTCTTCTACTACTTGAACGTGAATGCAGTGTAAATCTTATTTTAGTGTTAATGTTCTGCATCTCTTTGCCTTAGAATGATGTCCACAGAGAGTGCAAACAGTTTTACCCTCATAGGAGAAGCATCTGACGGCGGCACAATGGAGAACCTAAGCAGAAGACTCAAGGTACAGTTCCCTATTTAGCTTATTTTTTGTATTGGGGCACATGCAGAGGGTGTGATTCAGGGTTTAGTTCAAATTGTATTAAAAATCTTGAGGACTGGAAGGATATGGCCGAACGTACATTTAAAATTTCAATTAACTTTAGAAGCTAATTCCAAGGTCTTAGCCAGATGTTATATGGTTCCCTTCCAACTAGCCCAACTATTTCCCTTGTCCTCACTTACTTGTTTCAGAGGTATTGGCATGGCAGGTACACTCATAGTTGGTGGGAAGTTGAATAAGGTTTGGCATTTGGATTAGATTACTTACTCTTTAACCTAATGAAGTATCCCCTCCGTTCAAAAATGACACTTTGATATATATGTGTCTAATCTTGTATGTACTTTTGCTTTAAGTTAATAAAACTTTCTGATTTAAAACGTATTTATTTGTATAACACTATACAACCATGAACGTTTTTACACAAACCTGAATTTTTTTTTTTTCTGTGACTTCTGTTTTAGGTGACGGGAGATCTGTTTGACATCATGTCAGGGCAGACGGATGTGGACCACCCTCTTTGTGAGGAGTGCACAGACACACTACTGGACCAGCTAGACACCCAGCTGAACATCACCGAGAATGAGTGCCAGAATTACAAGTATGGGAAATGGACTACTGGGTTGTGTTTGTTTTACAGTGTAATAGGTTTTGCAATGAAATCCGCTGTACTAGTTCTGGATCCCTAAACGCATTATGACACGCATGTATGCCATAATGCATTAAGGATTTATTAAGAGGGCTCACAGGCCATCTTGGATTGGATTGTCATGATCCGCTTCCATGGTAGCATGGAGTCTGTGTCCAATAAAGGGTCTTTGCGTCTCAAACAGTCTATAACAGACCTCCAAGGGTTACAAGTAGACATGATCTTAAAGGCAGGTCTCAGAAGTCCATGACAGCTGCATTGGAAATATGTTTTTTTGGCTTATCTAAGCACTTGTATTACAATATAATTGTGTGTTATAAATTACCTTGCACCCCGACAGAATCCTCTGTGTAGTCCTAGGGTTTGGGCTTTGGCTTGGATGCGTTAGAGAAAACAACATGTGACCTGTCTGTGCTGCAGATTGCTCAGCTCTTGACCCCCACCTTTGTGCTCCTGAACAGCTCCTCCCTCCCCCACGGATGTCAGCTCACCAGGCTGTGAACTCTGAAGAAGCAGGAGGGAGGAGCTGTACAGGAGCACTTTTTTTGTTAAATTTCTTTAAATGTTCTTTAAATTTCTCTAAAAATGGAAAATTGATCAAAACGTCATACAGTTACCAAAATGGTAGCAATGTAAACGCAGTTGCAAGCCGCAAAAAAAAAAAAAATTACTTTTCTATAAATGTCTGTATGTCAAAGTATGAATTATGAAGTTATTAGCATAAGAATAGGTGAAGTGAGGAATTCCTTTTTGGTACAAAAGGTTTAAAATGTAAAAAAAATGTTTTGAAGACCTCTACAATCAGGATGAAAGACTTTAACACCTATGGAGCCCCTCAGACTCATTTGCATAATGGAGCCTGGAGCACCTCATTTGCAAACAGTCCTTCATGCTGGTGGTAGATGTCCTTTAAAGCCTATAGAAACTTGGGATCTCCATGATTGTACCAACACAAGGAATAAAGTAGAGGTGTCATTTGGAGCGCACACTGAAAGCCATAAAAACTGTCCACAAGAAAATGACTCAAATAGAGGAGGCCGGTAAATGTCAAGTTTGAATACATTTTACACATGACTGCAGCGGCTTTGGTGGACCTGGACAACCCAACCCATCTTATGTTTAGGAGCCTTAAATATTTTTATGGATACTTTTTGTGTTCTAGACGTTGCCTTGAAATCCTTGAGAAAATGGATGATGATGATAAAGAGAAACTAGAGGCTAAGCTGAAGGAGCTGGCCGATAATGAAGAAAGACTGATTCAGGAGCTGGAGGAGGTGGAGAGAAACCGGGAGAAGGTGAAGGCTGACGTGAAAGAAGTGAAAAAAGAAGCGGATAGACTAGAGCTGGAGGAGGCGCAGTAAGTAACTGTGACTGCAATATGTTTCGCTATTGTTGTAATACCGTATATACTCGTGTGTATGTATGTGTGTATATATATATCCCCTTATCACCGACACTAGTTTTCAGCTCAATGACCAGACTCGATTTTTCAAATCTGACATGTCTCACGATAATTGGTTATAACTTCGGAACGCTTTAACATATCCTGGTGATTTTGAGAATGTTTTCTCGTGACACATTATACTTCATGTTAGTTATAAAATTTAAGTGATAAGTTTTGCGTTTCGTTCTGAAAAAAAGTGAAAATTTGGCAAAAGTTTGTAAAAATTCTTCATTTTCCAAGTTTGAAATGTTCTGGTTTCCAGACAGGAAGTAAAACTACCCAAAAAGTTTGATAATTAACATTTACAGAATATCTGCTTTATGTTGGGATGATATTTTATGCTTCCGGTCATTTTTCTAGGATGTTATGAGGTGCAGAACTTTAGGTGCGATTTTTCTTATTTTCATGAAAATTGCCATAACTCACATTTTGAGGGACAACTCAGCTTTCAAGTGACTTTGAGAGGCCTAAATAATAGTAAAACCTCATAAATTACCCCACTATAGAAAGTTCACCCCTCAACATATGTAAAACAACTTCTATTAAGTCCATTAACCCTTTAAGTGTTTCACATGGGTTAAAAAATATGGACCTGCGATTTAGAAACTATGGAATTTTTTTGGAAATACATTCATTTAGGCCAAAACTGACATTTTCAGAATAAATTAAATGATGAAACGCACTGCAACGCTTGATGCCCAATTCCTCCCGAGTGTACTGATACCCCATATGTGGTGGTAAACTGCTGTACGGGCGCACGGCCGAGCATAGAATGAATGGAGGCGCCGTCCACAGCAGATTTGTATTGTCACATTGTACGACCTATACATTTTTATTTTTTTTGGTAATGCGATCATATGAGGGCTTATTTTTTATGGGATGAGATACAATGTATAAATAATTTATTTTGGGAGTCTAAAGCTTATTCATGAGATTTTATTAACTATTTCAAGGGGGACACAAACAAAATCATCAATTTTTATTTTGGATTGTGAGCATCCCCCCCCCCCGCTCACCGTAACGTAAAAATAATATTTTATCTTTATTCTCTGGTTCACTACGATTGCGGTGATACCTCATTTATATAGTTTTTCTTATTTTGCTCAATTTTCCTGAGCAAAACCAATATTGGAGAAAATCGCATTGTTTTTACTATTGACAACTTTTCAGGGCCATAACTTCTGTATTTTTCTGTTGTCAGATCTGGTTGAGGGCTTATTTTTTGCGAAAACAGTTGTTCTTTTCAGTCGTATCATATTAGGTACCGTAACTTTTTTTGATCACTTTTTAGAACTTTTTTTGTGATGGTGTTTGATGAAAAATTGTATATTATGGGAAGTTTTTCGAGTTTTTTTTTTACGTAGTTCACCGAGCGGGTTCAATATTGATTTAGATTTATTGTACAGATTAATACGGACGTGGTGATACCAAATATGTACGTGTTTTGTGTTTTATATACTTTATTTGCATTTTATGTGTTACTGGGGAGATTATGGGACTTTTATTTTATTTATTTATTTAATTATATTATAAAAAGATTTAATTTTTTTTTTTTTACTTTTTTACATTTTCTACTTCTTGGCTTGAATAAGCGATCATCCGATCGCTTATTCAAGCCTTTACACTGCAATACACTTGTATTGCAGTGTATAGTGAAAGTAACTGAGCATGCTGCGCATGCTCAGTTACTTACAGCCGGGTCCTGCCAGGAAGGCAGGACCCGGTGAGAAGAGGAGCCGACAGCCCCGGGTCACTCGTCGGAACCCGGGGCAGCGGCAGGAGGGATCGGATCCCCCGGTAAGCACACCGGGGGGGTCCGATCCACGGGGGACACACTTGCATGCCGCGGTCATGCTTGACCGCGGCGTGCAAGGGGTTAAACACCCGGGATTGGAGTTTTTCCGATCCCGGGTGTTAGTGCCGGGTCTGGGCTGTGATATCACAGCCCAACACCGGCACCAGCGAGACCCGGTGTCCCGAAAACTTCTTCTGATGCGCCGCCGTAGAAAGGCGTCGCATCAGAAGAAGTACCCTTAATGACCGCCGTAGAATCCCGATAGGGCGGTCATTAAGGGGATATATATAATGTGTGTGTGTGACCAATACATTTCCCACCCTCGGCTTATACTCGAGTCAATAGGTTTTACCAGGTTTTTGTGGTAAAATTAGGGGTGTCTGCTTATACTCGAGTATATACGGTAACCTGAACGTTTCCTGAGGAAGGTGGTAACGTTGAAGGGTTGTTATATTCCTCATAAGGGGAAATTATTAAAAGCCTAAAATATTAAACCCTTTTGTTTTTCCCTTCCCTCCTAAAATTAACACTTTGGCTACCTGCACTTTGTTTTCTATGTTCGCAATTGTACCGTAGGCCGCAAATCTGCATTATACCTGTGTCATGGTTAATCCGTGTTTTCCAGTTAGCCAGCCCATTAATTCCAACAACCAACCACAAAAACTGCCAGAAAACTTGGTGCAAACGTGTGCAGTCTGTGTCCCTGTCCATTTATTCCCCCCCCCCCCCCCCCCCACTGACTTCTATGAGACGGTCTGAGCCACAAACATGGAAAGGACATGAGGAGTTCTCCCCTCATGGGCTATAGCCTCAGATCTGGGGCTAAGGAATCTTCAGCAATGAACAAGAGCTGATAGCTGCGAGGCAGCCTCAAAAAAACAACTGTGTGCAGGGCGGCTTACTCCTAGATCAATGTTATCTGTTACTCACTGAAATATAAAATAAGAGCTTAAAGTTGAAGTATATGAAGAGTGTTGAGAGAGGAAAGTGGAGGAGCAGAAAGAGCTATAATTAAAGGAAATTTACCATTTGAACGTATGCATTCGTGAACCAAACATACCTTGAGAATACTACAGCAACACAGATGCAGAAACATATATTGTTTAATCCCTGAAAAGAGTGATTTTGCTCAAAAAACTATTATAAAATTCAGGACTTTGGGAAAGCTGGGTACCGCACATAATAGAGCTGCCTGAACTGTTCAGACAGGTGTAATCAACCTGAGCTTGATGACTGGTACACAGCAGCTGAAGGATGGTGCAGTGATTTATTACTTCTGCCTGTCAGGGACAACACAGTGATGGCGTATTCTCAGCTTATGCTGGGTAGGACAAGGCTGGAGCAGTGCATAATTGGGGTAAGAGGAGAGCACAGAGGCAGCGACAGAGCCTCATTATCATAATTTTATAATTGTTTTTCAAATGTTTGCATAAAAGCAAATGGTAAATTTCCTTTTAAGGGCCTATTTGGACAAACTTGGTTGGTCCATGAAGCCTGGACCATGCAGTGACTGGATTTCAGACTAATCCTGAGGATGTTTTGCAGGGAAGTAGGAACTTCTTGTACTGTATAGCACTATGACGCTCTCATCGTCCTTGGCACTGGTTGGACTGTGAAATCTAGTAACTGCATGGTCTGTGATTCAAACCAATGGCGGCCGCCTGCTTTAGGGTAAAGTTGCTGAAGTTATTGTGTAAGTTTTATTTACATCAGTAATGTCCAACATCTCCAACCCAAAAGCCTGTGGAGGGAAAATCTACTAAAAATGCAGAATACAAATAGGCAAAAAAAATGGTATTGCTGTGTGCGTGGGCACACACAGAGCTTGTCTTCATCAAACGTTTGGAAATGCTTTTATTATCTTACACAAAGATATCAAAAGGAGTACAGCGAGTTCAAGCGTCAGCAATTGGAACTGGATGATGAGCTGAAGAGTGTAGACAACCAGATGAGATACGCTCAGCTCCAGCTGGACAAACTGAAGAAGACCAATGTCTTCAATGCCACCTTCCATATCTGGTGAGTCTGTCTACCTAGAAACCTCTTGTACTGTATTAAAGAGTTGGTTCAGGACGTTAGGAGCCCAGATCTGTATAAAACATTCAGTTTTTAACATGCTTCGTTTGGAAGTTCAGGAAAGTTTACAATATATGACAATTACATGGTCTTCGGCTACATACACACAAAGGTAGAATTTGTCTTCTCACTTAAGAAATATACATATTTGTATACTTGCACATGCAAGTTATAATCACACATTCATAGACGCATATATCCATCACATATGTTATATACATGTTATGCTGTACAATGTGCAGCATAATATCTACATAATGGTGTCTCAGGTTGGATGCTGGGGCCCCCTGATGCTGCGGGCCCCATAACGGCTGCTACCACTGTTGTTGCCCATATGAGCCGGCTGCCTGAGCCACAAAACTCAGATCAGGTCCTATTCCTGCCTGTGTCTTCATAGTTTAACCGGCTCGTGACCGCCCGCCGTGTATTCATGGCGGCGGTCGCGTCGCGCTGCATGGAGAGGGCTCACGGGCTGAGCCCTCTCCATAGCCGGTAAGTCTTTGCTGCATATTGCTAGCACCGATCGCGGGTGTTTTCACAGCGTGGGCTGCTGGCAAAGCTGCCGGCAGCCTCAAACAGATAGCGGCGCATGGGCGCCGCCATCTTACCTGGGATCGCCGCTCCCCGTGACGTCATCCACGGTATCCATGGTAGCCTCGGGTCTTCGTTTTAACCCCTGATAGCACATTGTAATGAATGAGGAAGAAAATCCCCATATACTGCCATACTGTAGTATAGTATAGTATAAATAAAAATAAAAAAAAGTTTAAAAAAGAAAAATGATAATAAAAAAACCTAAAATTTCAAATCACCCCCCTTTCCCTAGAACTGACATAAATATAAATAAACAGTAAAAATCATAAACACATCAGGTATCGACGCGTCCGAAAATGCCCGATCTATCAAAATATGATAACGGTTTTTCAATGCGTTTAACCCCGTAACGGAAAATAGCGCCCAAAGTCGAAAATGGCACTTTTTTTGCCATTTTGAAAAATCTAAAAAAATCTATAAAAAGTGATCAAAAGGTCGTACAGTCCTAAAAATGATATCATTGAAAATATTATCAAATTTCGCAAAAAATGACACCACCCACAGCTCCGTACACCAAAGTATAAAAAAAGTTATTAGCGCCAGAAGTTGGCAAAATCAAAAAAATTATTTTTGTACAGGAGGTTTTAATTTTTGTAAATGTATGAAAACATTACAAAACCTATACAAATTTGGTATCCCCTTAATCATACCGACCCAAAGAATAAAGTAGACATGTCATTTGGGGCGCTCAGTGAAAGACGTAATATCCAAGCCCACAAGAAAATGGCGCAAATGCGTTTTTTCACCATTTTCATTGCATTTGGAATTTTTTTCCCGCTTCCGAGTACATGGCATGGAATATTTAATACCATCATTATGAAGTGCAATTTGTTACGCAGAAAACAAGCCGTCACAGAGCTCTTTACGTGTAAAAATAAAAAAGTTATAGATTTTTGAAGGTGGGGAGTGAAAAATGGACATGAAAAAACAGGAAAGGGCCCGGTCCTTAACCGGTAAACAAAAAAATAGTCCTTGGTGCTTCTTGATTTCCTATAACATGTCATTCTTATCATAGGCACAGTGGACAATTTGGCACCATCAACAACTTCCGTCTTGGCCGACTACCCAGTGTTCCTGTTGAGTGGAATGAAATAAATGCTGCTTGGGGTCAGACAGTCTTGCTGCTCCATGCCCTGGCTAACAAGATGGGCCTGGAGTTCCAGAGGTGAGTGCAGTACAGATTCCTACATTTTCTGTATTGTAACCCAGTCTTCTCCTATGCATCATGCAACGAAGTTATGAATTTGCATGTACTGTAGTAGTTATGTTCCAAGCTGTCCACTTGTGGAAAACTAGTCCTTTTTAAGAGCAGAGGGTATAGGACTGGTTATAACAAACAGGATTTAATAATTGACCAGTGTTTACATGTATACGATATGCTTTATTGTATGTGATTCAATAATTTAATCTGGTTCCTTGTAGATACCGTTTGGTGCCATTTGGGAATCATTCTTACTTGGAGTCACTCACAGACAAGTCTAAAGTAAGTATAAAATGATGAATATGTATATCATCAGGATTTTGTCCAACTCCTTGCAGATCAGCATAATGTATTTCAGCCAAAGGCATGTGAAGGGAAATTTTACTATAAATCAATATATGTTACATTTCTCGGGATGATGCATGTTCTTATCAAATCATTACTAGGCTGGGGTCACAATATAGTTTTTTCAGGTTTTCTGCTTCATTATTGGATTAATGAAGAATTGGAAGTGAAAGGCAATGTTCAAAGATCAAAAGATAAATGGGGTCAAACTGCTTTTTAATTTTTCTTTCTAGGAGCTTCCCCTCTACTGTTCAGGAGGTTTACGCTTCTTCTGGGATAACAAGTTTGACCATGCCATGGTGGCGTTCCTAGACTGCGTGCAACAGTTTAAGGAAGAAGTGGAGAAAGGAGACACTGGATTCTGTCTGCCCTATAGGTTGGTGACTCAACTGGTTTTCTGAAACTGTTAAATTATTCAATTTCTGGGACCCCCACTTATTAGGGGTACAAACTCTCCATTCAAACTTTATGGTCCTGCCATGAGGACAAGCACTGTACTCTGCGATCTGTCAGTCTTGGACAGTGAGTGAAGCCGATCACTGTTTTTACAAGCCTTGGGTGTCCTAGCCATGTGACCTACCACAATCTATCATCAAAGTAGGTGGGGTAACTTGCTTTTGCCAAAATACCCCTTTATGTACATAGAAACCCATACAAATGGGTTCTACAAAAGAAACTTTTAAAATTGTGCTAATGAGCCTGAAGGGTTCTGAAAACACTCCCTGCAGGTTCATTAGCATAATGTTAAGGGTTTATTTAAGAAGGAAGGAGGCCATGGATAACAAATCTAAAATAACCACAGTACCTGGTATCTATGAGTAAGTGTCCCTGGTTTATCATGCTTTATTTCCATGGTAGATTTCCTACAAGTATGTCTAAAGGGACAAATTATATAGATCAAAATCTATTTCTAATAGGCAAATATCTATTTCGCTAAAATTATTTCTCATTATAAAGGATTTTAACCCCTTAAGGACGCAGCCATTTTACAGCTTAAGGCTCAGTCCCATTTTTTAGATTCTGACCTGTGTCTCTTTATATGGTTATAACTAGAGATGAGCGAACATACTCGTCCGAGCTTGATGCTCGATCGAGCATTAGCGTACTCGTAACTGCTCGTTGCTCGGACGAGTATTTCGCCCGCTCGAGAAAATGGCAGCTCCCGCCGTTTTGCTTTTTGGCGGCCAGAAACAGAGCCAATCACAAGCCAGGAGACTCTGCACTCCACCCAGCATGACGTGGTACCCTTACACGTAGATAGCAGTGGTTGGCTGGCCAGATCAGGTGACCCTGGGATAGACTAGCCGCTGCCCGCGCTGCTCGGATCATTCTCTGTCTGGATGCCGCTAGGGAGAGAGCTGCTGCTGCTCAGGGAAAGCGTTAGGCTGTTCTATTAGCTTACTGTTAGGCAGGAGTGATTCTTCAAGAACCCAACAGCCCTTCTTAGGGCTACAATAACGTTATAATTTTTTTTTTTTTTTATTTGCAGCTAGTACCATATTGTGAGGAATTAGCAGGGGGACTTGCTACCGTTGTGTTTAGCTCTTAGTGACACACATATCCACCTCAAACACCAAAGTGGGAAAATTTATTAGGGGTTTGAGTAGAATTAGGCACAGTCTGCCAGTTTCTTTTTATTTTACGTTTATTTTTTTCATAACTCAGCGTCATCTCATCTGGCATAGTAGTGTGCTGTAATACTTGGCTAGAAAATAGCCATAGGAGAATACAAACGTCTTAATTACGCCTACAGTAGCGTTATATATATTTGATTTCTGGTTGATCTGCTGGTGGCTGTACTTGCTGCAGTGCATCTACTATCAAATTGGGAGCAATTTGGAGTCAGACTTGCGACCACTGTGTTTTAGTGACGCACATATCCATCGCAAAGACCGAAGTGGGAAAATTTATTAGGGCCCGGGGTTGTATTTCAACTAGGCACAGTCTGCCATTTCCTTTTTTATTTTACGTTTATTTTTTTCATAACTCAGCGTCATCTCATCTGGCATAGTAGTGTGCTGTAATACTTGGCTAGAAAATAGCCATAGCAATAGGATAGCATCGTTTGGTTTTAAAAACTAAAAAACACAAAAAAAAAAAAAAAAAAAAAAAAAAAGTTAAAAAAAAAATACAAGTTATAACTCTCATTTTCAAAATGTTTAACCCGAGGGCTAGGGGTAGAGGACGAGGGCGGGGACGTGGGCGTCCAACTACTGCAGGGGTCAGAGGCCGTGGTCCTGGGCGGGGTGAGACACCACCTGCTTATGAGGGAGCAGGGGAACGCCGCAGAGCTACACTCCCTAGGTTCATGTCTGAAGTTACTGGGACTCGTGGTAGAGCACTGTTGAGGCCAGAACAGTGCGAACAGGTGATGTCGTGGATTGCCGACAATGCTTCGAGCAATTTGTCCACCAGTCAGTCTTCCACGCAGTCCACCCATGTCACCGAAATCGGCACTCCTCCAGCTCCTGCACCTCAGCCTCCTCCCCCCCAGTCTGCCCCCTCCCAGCAAAATTTGCCATTTGAACCGGCATACTCTGAGGAACTGTTTTCTGGACCCTTCCCACAGTCACAAACCACTTGTCCGGTTGCTGATGAGCAATTTTCTGATGCCCAGGTTTTCCACCAGTCGCAGTCTGTGGGTGATGATGACCTTGTTGACGTAGTGGAAGAAGTGTGTAAAGAGGTGTCCGACGATGAGGAGACACGGTTGTCAGACAGTGGGGAAGTTGTTGTCAGGGCAGGAAGTCCGAGGGGGGAGCAGACTGAGGGATCGGAGGATGATGAGGTGACAGACCCAAGCTGGGTTGAGAGGCCGGGTGAACACAGTGCTTCTGAGACGGAGGAGAGTCCTCGACCAGAACAGGTTGGAAGAGGCAGTGGTGGGGCCAGACGGAGAGGCAGGGCCAGAGCTGGTGCATCAGCGCCAAATGTGTCAACTAGTGAAGCTCCCGTGGCGAGGGCTCCTGCGGCGAGGGCTAGATTTTCAGAAGTCTGGAGGTTCTTTAAGGAAACACCGGATGACCGACGGACTGTGGTGTGCCACATTTGCCAAACCAGGATCAGCAGGGGTTCCACCACTACTAGCTTAACTACCACCAGTATGCGCAGGCATATGAATGCTAAACACCCCACTCAGTGGCAACAAGCGCGTTCACCTCCGGCCGTGCACACCACTGCTCCTTCCCCTGTGTCAGCTGATAGTCAGCCCCCTGCCCAGGACCCTGCCACAAAAACCCCATCGTCACCTCCACGATCCTCCACAGCATCCACCAGCGTTCAGCTCTCCATACCCCAGACGCTGGAGCGGAAACGCAAATATAGTGCAACCCACCCGCACGCCCAAGCCCTTAATGTGCACATTTCCAGATTGCTAAGCCTGGAGATGCTGCCCTATAGGCTAGTAGAGACCGAGGCCTTTCGCAGCCTCATGGCGGCGGCCGCCCCTCGGTATTCGGTCCCCAGCCGCCACTACTTTTCCCGATGTGCCGTCCCAGCCCTGCACCAGCACGTGTCAGACAACATAATCCGTGCCCTGACCAACGCCGTTTCTGACAAGGTCCACCTGACCACGGACACGTGGACGAGTGCTGCCGGGCAGGGCCACTATATATCTCTGACGGCACATTGGGTTAACTTGGTGGAGGCTGGGACCGAGTGTGACCCTGCGGCTGGTCATATACTGCCGACGCCGAGGATTGCGGGGCCTACCTCGGTCCAGGTGTTTGAGGCCTACTATGCCTCCTCCTCCTCCCACCCCTCCTCCACCTCCTCCTCCGAACGACCATCCGTGGGCATGGCGCCATCAGTCGGTAGCTCTAGGCACAGCAGCAGTGCCGTCGCTAAGCGACAGCAGGCGGTGCTCAAACTGCTGAGCCTAGGCGATAAAAGGCACACCGCCCAAGAACTATTACAGGGCATCACGGCGCAGACTGATCTGTGGCTGGCACCGCTGAACCTGAAGCCAGGCATGGTTGTGTGTGACAACGGCCGTAACCTGGTGGCGGCTCTGCAACTCGGCAGACTGACACATGTGCCATGCCTGGCCCATGTGTTAAATCTGATAGTTCAGCGTTTCCTCAAGACATACCCCAATCTGTCTGATTTGCTCACGAAGGTGCGCCGCATCTGTGCGCATTTCAGGAAGTCCAGCACAGATGCTGCCACTCTCAGGGCAGCGCAGCGCCGCCTCCAACTGCCCGCTCACCGACTGTTGTGCGACGTGCCCACGAGGTGGAATTCAACACTGACCATGTTATCCAGAGTTTACCAGCAGCGCCGAGCGATTGTAGACTGCCAGATGTCAACTTCCACCAGAACTGGTAGTCAGGTCAGTCAGCTTCCTCAAGTCTACAATGAGGAGTGGACGTGGATGTCTGATATCTGTCAGGTGCTGAGTAACTTTGAGGAGTCAACACAGATGGTCAGTGGCGATGCCGCCATCATCAGCCTCACCATCCCGCTGCTTGGCCTGTTGAAAAACTCTCTGGTCAGCATGAAGTCGGAAGCTTTGCGCTCCTCACAAGAGACAGGGGAAGAAGATTCCCTTGTTGATAGCCAAAGCACCCTTAGGTCTGTTTCTCAGCGCATATCGGAGGAGGTGGAGGTGGAGGAGGATGAGGAGGAAGAGGAGGAGAATGTTGGCGAGACACAAGAGGGGACCATTGTTGAGTCCTACACTGTTGAGCGTGTATGGGCAGAAGAAGAGGAGTTGGAGGAGTTGGAGGAGGAGGAAATGGACAGTCAGGCCAGTGAGGGGAGTGAATTCTTACGCGTTGGTACTCTGGCGCATATGGCAGATTTCATGCTAGGCTGCCTATCCCGTGACCCTCGCGTTCAAAGAATTTATTCCAGCACCGATTACTGGGTATTCACTCTCCTGGACCCACGGTACAAGCAAAATCTTTCCACTCTCATCCCTGGAGAGGAAAGGAGTGTGAGAATGCATGAATACCAGCAGGCCCTGGTGCACAAGCTGAAACAGTATTTCCCTTCTGACAGCGCTAGCGGCAGAGTGCGTAGTTCTGCGGGACAAGTAGCGAGGGAGAGTAGGCGAGCAGGCAGCTTGTCCAGCACTGGCAAGGGTACGCTTTACAAGGCTTTTGCCAGCTTTATGTCACCCCAGCAAGACACTGTCACCTGTCCCCAGTCTCGGCAGAGTAGGGCTGATCTTTACAGAAAGATGGTGAGGGAGTACGTAGCTGACCATACCATCGTCCTAAATGATCACACAGCTCCCTACAACTACTGGGTTTCAAAGCTGGACATGTGGCACGAACTGGCGCTCTACGCCTTGGAGGTTCTTGCCTGCCCTGCCGCTAGCGTCTTGTCAGAGCGGGTTTTCAGTGCAGCTGGTGGCATCATCACCGATAAGCGTACACGCCTGTCGACTGACAGCGCTGACAGGCTGACGCTTATCAAGATGAATAAAGCATGGATTTCTCCTAATTTCAAATCTCCAGCAGGTGAAGGAAGCTCAACCTGAATAATTTATCCACTCCTCCTCCTCCTCCTCCTCATTTTCCTCCTTCTCCTCCTCTTTCTACAGTAAAGCAGAGGAAACTGGCTGTTTTTTGACAGGGCCCACTGGCTCTAGGTATAGTACTTTATGCATTTAATTTTTCTGGAGGGCCACCGACACGGTCCTCTGTTTTAAACAATTTTTGGGAGTGCCACATACAGGCACTCAATCTATTCAATTTTTCTGGAGGGCCACCTTTCCGGTCCTCTGTTTTAAACAATTTTTTGGGACTGCCACATACAGGCACTCAATCTATTCCATTTTTCTGGAGGGCCACCTACCTGCTCCTCTGGTTTAAAAACTTTTTTGGACTGCCACATACAGGCACTCAATCTATTCCATTTTTCTGGAGAGCCACCTACCTGCTCCTCTGGTTTGAAAAATTTTTTGGACTGCCACATACAGGCACTCAATCTATTCCATTTTTCTGGAGGGCCACCTACCTGCTCCTCTGGTTTGAAAAATTTTTTGGACTGCCACATACAGGCACTATCCAAATTGAATTGTCTCCATAGCAGCCTCCACACGTTGTCTCCATTGCTACCTCCAAAAGTCGTCCATATAGCTGCCTCCATACATCGTCCCTTTATCAAACGAGGTTTGTCAGGCCGAAATTTGGGTTGTTTTCATGGATTCCACATCAAAGTTGTTAACTTTGTCGCCACCCTGCTGTGTTATCCACAAAATACACTGGCAAACTTTTACCATTTACGGATATTATTTCAGCGCTTCTTGCGCATCTGTTTACATTCCCCTCACCCGCCATATCCTAAACTTATAAGAACGCTACTACACTTGATCTTATACAAAAGGTTCTTAGAAGTGCTGTTTGGGGAGTAGCCTAGAGACAGGGGCTTGGATTGGCGAAAGCTCGCCTAGCAGCGGAGCGCCAGCTCCATGCGCATCATGCGCTTCTTGCGCATCTGTTTACATTCCCCTCACCCGCCATATTCCAAACTTATAAGAACGCTACTACACTTAACTTGGTGCAGGCTGGGACCGAGTCTGACCCTGGGGCTGGTCATATACTGCCGACGCAGAGGATTGCGGTGCCTACCTCGGTCCAGGTCTCAAAGGCCTACTATACCTCCAAATCCTCCCACTCCACCTCCTCCTCCTCCGAATTACCATCCGTGGGCATGGCGCCATCAGTCGGTAGCTCTAGGCACAGCAGCAGTGCCGTTGCTAAGCGACAGCAGGCGGTGCTCAAACTGCTGAGCCTAGGTGATAAAAGGCACACCGCCCAAGAGCTATTGCAGGGCATTCCACATCAAACTTGTTAACTTTGTCGCCACCCTGCTGTGTAAGCCACAAAATATACTGGAAAACTTTTTTCATTTACGGATATTATTTCAGCGCTTCTTGCGCAGATGTTTACATTCCCCTCACCCGCCATATCCCAAACTTATAAGAACGCTACTACACTTGATCTTATCCGAAAGGTTCTTAGAAGTGCTGTTTGGGGAGTAGCCTAGAGACGGGGGCTTGGATTGGCGAAAGCTCGCCTGGCAGCGGAGCGCCAGCTCCATGCCAAGAACCAACTAACATAGTTTTAACTGCAGTACCTTTAATCTACTACTAGTTCACTGCCTCCATACATCGTCCCCTTATCAAACGAGCTGTGTCAGGCAGAATTTTGGATTGTTTTCATGGCTTCCATGTTAACTTTGTCGCCACCCTGCTGTGTAATCCACAAAATATACTGGCAAACTTTTATCATGTACCAATATTATTTGAGCGCTTCTTGCTCACCTTCTTTGGTTCCTCTCTGCTACCCATTGGTTTGAAGCCTGAGTCCATTTAGGGTATGTCGCCATGCCACTCTCTAGCCTTCCGCTGCTGCCGCTGCCTCTGCATGCCGTCCCCTATAGTGTCAGGGTCAATTATTGGATGTTTTAGATGCTATCTAGCTTCATTCTGTCACTCTGTCATGGCCATGCTGTTGCCCATAATTTTGGCATAATGGTGCGATTAGGCAGCCTCAGAGGCATCCATGCATGCTGCCCCTGCTGTTTCCTGTCCATTTCCGTGGTGTTTCCATCCTTTTCTGAGGTTCCCAGGTGTTTGGCCAAGCTTCCCTGTGCAGAGCCTTGGTCCCCTTGAAAAATGCTCGAGTCTCCCATTGACTTCAATGGGGCTCGTTACTCGAAACGAGCACTCGAGCATCGGGAAAAGTTTGTCTCGAATAACGAGTACCCGAGCATTTTAGTGCTCGCTCATCTCTAGTTATAACTTTTGAACACTGTTACTTATCAAAGCGATTCTGAAATTGTTTGTTTGTTTTTTCCTCACATGTTGTACTTCATTTTAGTGGTAAATTTTGGCTGATAAGTTTTGCGTTTATTTACAAAAAAAAAGAAAAAAATGATGAATTTTTAGAAAAATTTGCCATTTTCGAAATTGAAAATCACCGCATTTTCAGGCAGATCGATTTACCACCTAAATAACTTGCAGAATAACATTTCCCATTTGTCTACTTTACATTTTCATAATTTTTGAAATGTTTGGATAATTTATTTTGACGTCACGCGGCCTACAAATCGAATAGCGATTTTTCCATATTTTCAGAATTGACTATTTTGGGGATAAATACTGTTTGAAATTAAATTTTACATATTTAGCATCAAAAACACCCTATATAATCTACCCATTTTCTAATCTGCCCCCCTCAAACTATCAGAAACAGCATTTACAAAGATTGTTAACCCCTTGAGATCTTCATAGTAATTGAATCAAAATGGCGGTGAAATTTAGAATGGTCAAATTTTGTCAGTTATACGTTCATTTAGCCCTAAAATTTACACATTTCCAAAAGATAAAAAGAGAAAACCCACCATACAATTTGTTCTACAATTTCTCCTGAGTGCAGCGACCCCCCACACGTGGCCGTTACTTGTGTTATGGGGGCACAGCGAGGCGCAGAAGGGAAGGAGCACCCTGCAGCTGCCAGGATTTTAGTTTTCTCGTTGCCCCCTTTTGAAGGCTATAAAATTTTCGCTTTTCCGTTATTTGGGCCATGTGATGGCATTTTTTTTTTTTGCGCGATGAGATGCTTTTTCCAGTGTTACCATTTTGGGGTTGGTATCACCTACTGTTGAAAATTTAGGAACTTTTTTTGAGGTCACGAGTAGAAAAGCATCAATTCTATACTGGATTTTTTACTTTTTTTTTTTTTTTTTCCGTGTTCACCGTATAGCCTAATAATCCTGTTATCTTTATTCTATGGGTTGATACGATTACGGGGATACCAGACATGAATATTTTTTTCTTATGTTTTACTAAATTTGCCAAATAAAACCCTAATGTGGGGAAAAAGCTATCATTTTTGCATCGCCGTCTTCCAAGTGGCATAACATTGTTACATTTTTGGCTACAGAGCTGGTTGATGGCTTGTTTTTTGTGGGACATGTTGTTCTTTGCAACAGTATCATTCTGGAGTACATATGTTTTGTTGATCACTTTTTATTGCATTTAAAGGCACTGCCTTCAGGCTTCTCTGGGGTCCCGATCGGACCCAAGAGGTGCCATAGCAGCGATTGCCCCCCCCCCCCCCCCCAAAACGGTGCGGGGGGGCAGATCTTGGGGTAAAGACCCCCGGAAGGCATGTTAAATGCCGCGGTCACGCTGACCGCGGCATTTAATGGGTTAAACGCCCGCGATCGGAGCCCGGGTGTTAGCCGGGGATGTCAGCGGTAGATTATTGTTGAAATCCCGCGGCTAACGATGCCAGTTCGGCTGCTGTGCAGCGATGAACCGGCATCGTCTCTGCGCAGTAGCTGTACTGCACGGAGCGCTATCCGCGGGACTCAGCACAGTACAGCTACGGCGCAGAGCGCTAAGGGGTTAATCCATTGGGGGGGGGGTGTTTGTCGTTGTAGCTCTTTTGTACATCAGATCTATTGAAGTGGTTCAGACAACTTGATAAATGTGGCACATAAGGTGTTAATTCCTGCATTACATTTGCCCCTTTTTAGTTGGGGCTAGTCCACATCTCTGTTAGGTCTTCAGTTATTGTGAGCCAAAACCAAGAGTGGTCAAACACACAGAGCAGGTAGGTGCAAGTCTTATTATAACTTACCTCGGTGTAGATGCCTCATCTGGTTTGGCTCATAGTAACTAATGCAAATAACTGAAGACTGAACAGAGATGTGACATGGCCCTAAAAGAAATGTTGAAATTTGTCATAGCTATGTTTTGTTTTTTATTACAAATTTTGGGGCAAATTCAGCCCTTCAGTGTTGTAACTTTGAAAAGTCTCGTTAATCTGGAGTAAGATTACTGACGGTGCAGTGGGTTGGCGCTAGTTAAAATTATTGCATCTGCTGATGTGCGCCATATTTGCGAGACATTTTAAAAACTGAAAACTGACGTAACTGCATTGTCCATTGGATGATCTATTGCTTTCTTTTATTCTTTAGGATGGATGTTGAGAAGGGCAAAATTGAAGACACGGGGGGCAATGGTGGCTCATACTCTATCAAGACACAGTTTAATTCTGAGGAACAGTGGACCAAGGCCCTAAAATTTATGCTCACCAATCTGAAGTGGGGGCTGGCATGGGTCTCTTCTCAGTTCTATAATAAGTGAGATCATGGGAGTGACGTACAGCTAACATTTCACTGATATCCGGCATCATTGACTAAGGAAGGCTGCTCTTGTAATGCCGCTATGTATAACCCTTTCAATGCCTGAGGCTGGCTCCTTCGGCTCTAGAAGATGCAAAGCAGCTTTTATTCCCCATAGATGTCAAAGCAATGATAACTTGACGTGGTGGTTCTCCTTTGTCAAGAGCTTTCAAGTATTCTTGCACCACGGGAATGGCGGAGGCTTGTCAAAAAAAAATAAAATAAAATATATTCAATGCCTTTCAAGACCTCTAGGAAATCTATAGAAATGAAGGGTATATTTGTATTGCTACTTTTAGCCGCATCAAGAAACTTGTATAGGAACTTTTTATTTAATTTTCCGTCAGATTAGGTCACAATTCCTCTCCCGGAC
This sequence comes from Engystomops pustulosus, assembly GCF_040894005.1. NCBI lineage: Eukaryota > Metazoa > Chordata > Amphibia > Anura > Leptodactylidae > Engystomops > Engystomops pustulosus. The sequence goes on along the minus strand of NC_092416.1, from coordinate 149,686,108 downwards.
TGCAGGGGATGGAGGAGATCCACACAATGTCCTGTATATTTGTACCCCGAGCAATAGGATAATGGACTTATAAATGACTGTAGTTCCTTGAAAAAAAAAATATATAACAAATTGCAAAAAAAATATTTTAAATGTACATTTCCAGCATCTGTGGAAATAAAACACTGAAATAAAGACTATTTTGAAATCCTCACAATAAATTTTGTTATTGGTGATTTTATTAGACTTGAAGTTGATATTCCATTCAGAATTGGCCTTGCGTTAGGATGAATATTCCCTATGAGGACCTGGTCTTGGATGAAGACATATTTGCGGTGGTCCTCTGGTGGCCACATCACACTTTGGAGCAATTTCTTGCTGTTGTCATCTCTATAAGAAGAGCCTACTGCTTTCTTGTAGGGCATTGGATGCACCATTTCTGGGTACAATAATGTAGGGGCAAGGGCTTCATCTGATTGTAGTATGTTGAAAACCACTGGTTTTGGCAGCTTCTGTTGATATAATATGGGTTGTTATACCAAAAAAGAACTTGGCCAATATAAAGATTTATTCATGAAATATTTTATGACGCCCAGAGAATAAAAACGCAAAAAAATGAAGTAGATTGTACGCATCCTCCCCAGGGAGAAACCAATATGTCACTACACCCAGTGTCCCCCCTTATGTGTCTCTTCCCCCTGTCATTACTGATTGCAATCAGCTCATACACAGAGCCCTGGAATCCACAGACGTGTGAGCTAGCCCATAGAGATGAATTTGTCCAAAGTCATCAGGGGACTAAGTGAGTCTTAAGAGGTTTCCACAAAATTCTTCTCCCATACCCACAGGATAGGGGGGGGGGGGGGGGGCAAGTACAAATTAGGAACGGAACAATCAAAGTCCTGATTTGCTCCCTGTGATTGAATAACTAGTGCACTAGTATAACCCATGATCCCTTCACTTCTATGGGGCTGCTAGGACCACAATTTCATACAGGTCTATAGACGTAAATAAAAGGGCAGCTCACCCACTGACATTGCATTCTTTAGGAGGATTCTTGGATACTTTTAGTCACACTATCTTCATCATTGGGGTCCCAGTCGTCTGTACATAAGGGGGGTGAGGGGGTCTGGTATAGGGCCGCTATTAGAGATTAGTGTGACACTGTTCAGGGATCCCAAGTCACAGGAAATCCTCCTCCCTTCCCAGGTGCAGGGCATTCACTGGGGGAGGTTTATCATGGGTTTTGCTGGGCTTTTTTGTGTATAAAAGGCTTTTTGCGACTTTTCATTGTTCAAAAGTCGCAATGAGCTACTCCTGCTACTTTCACTATGCTGGCGTAAACTTAGAACTAGTGCAAAGCCAGAGTCATGGCCTCTTAAATAGTAGCATAGTTGCTCCAGCCCCCTGCTGGTGTATGTGCTGTGAAGTTTGGTGCATTTTGCGCCTTTTTTAAAAGAAAAATCCCAGACACTTAATAGAGCATAAAAACATTTATTGAAGGGCCAAATCCACTTTAATGAATCTGATTTGGAGATCCAAAGATAGACATAGAACTGTCCCAAGGAGCCGCCTAATGATAAATCCCCCCCCCCCCCCCTGTGTACACAGGGCTGGATGATCATTCTGTGGGGACCCACAAAATTTGCCAGTCAGGGGCCTTAACCTCCCTGGTGGCGGTCCTGGTCTGGTGTGACAATCCCTTAACGTAAACTTTTTCTGTGGGGGGCTTTAAATGTCTGTCCAACCCCCCCCCCCCCCCCTTCCCCAAAGGGCAGGTGGTGGAGAGATGAGATTCAGACAATGTAGGGGGTTCAGGAGTGATATCTGACAGCAGAACAAGTTTTTGGTCCAAGTAGAAGGGCCTAGATATATTTAAAACTGGTGCACTGTGCGTGATTTCTTTACGCTTGCTTTGTGCAGGTTGTGAGATATTATTTATGGTGTTGGATGTTGATCCGGTCAGTTTTCAGGATGTGGCGCCTATTTTTTCTTGGTGCACTTTGCTTCATGCTGTTGTGACAGGATTGTGTTGCATCTATGTAATAAATGTGTTGCACAGTATTAAAAAGTGTGTCGACACAATTGAGGAGCAGAAACCTAATAAATAAATGTGTGAACTCAACAGATACTTTTTTTTTTTTTTTATTTTATTTTATTTTTTTTTATTTGCTGTAAATGCAAATGTGGCCAACAAAATGGCACACATACAAAATACCTGGATCAATGTGTAAGGTTAGCCTTCAATATACCAAGAAACCAAAACCAAAGAGACCGTAGGATGTGGTAGAAGAGGTCACAATGTAGAGAATAGGGGTTGTACTGTATCCGTTATTTCCTCCGGTTGAACAGGCCGGTGTCTCCCTCACAATGCTTCAGTATGGCATTGCACATCTCAAACACAGAGCTCACTGTAATGCCTGTGATGTTACTCAAATGCTCCAAAACCTAGAGGGGAATCAAAGAAAAGGGGGCAACTATTCAGAATCTTGTAAAGACTAATGACTTCTCAGTATTTTATTAAAAGTATATACATTTTTTTTTATGGAAATCTACCACGTGATTTAACTTTTACAATGCACGACTGGTGGTATGCGGAGGTTAAAAAGCTGAACACTGGTGCACATTTATCACAAATAAAAACCGAGTGTATCTTTTGCTAAACATTAAACTCTTTTTTTTTTTTAATTATTTTTATGTAAATTAGCCTGAAGGGCTACCGGAGCCCCTCCCTACTCCTCCCACATGGACACAAAGTGAATACAAGAGTGCAGCATCGGCTGAGGCTACTGGGGCATGGAGTAGCCGCTCTGTGTAGCTGTGGCCAATAATTTGCATAAGTAAAAGATACGTTTTTCTCTGGTTCTACAAAACACTGCATTAGGATAAGTCGGATAGGAATAACCTACCATGGGATTAGGCAGATCCCTGATGGTAGGTTTCCTTTGATTTGATGCATTATGAAGCAAACATACCATGAGAATGCTGTAGCTACACTGATGCAGGATCATATCTTGGTTAATCCCTGAGCTGAGTGGTTTTGCTGATAAAACAGATGTAACATTATGATAATGAAGCTCTGTCCCTTCTATGGCTGCTTCAGTGCTTCTCCCTGCCAGACAGAATAATCAATTGCTGCACCATTTCCCAGATGCTGTGTATGAGTGATCCAGCTCAGGTTGATTAGTCATGTCTTGACTAACCTCCATTTGTAATTCCAAGCTCCTGTGTGCAATGTGTTTGTCAGCCAGTCTGACCCAGCTTTCCCAATGTCCTGAATGTTATAATTGTTTTTTCAGCAAAACCACTCAGCACAGGGATTAACAAAGATATGATCCTGCATCAGTGTAGCTTCAGCATTCTCAAGGTATGTTTGCTTCATAATACAACAAATCAAATGGTAAGTTTCCTTTAAGTAAGAGAAATAAGCTAAAATAGTTGGTTACCTGATTCCAAGAGTTTGGGTTTATTATGAAGGCGCTGGCAGAAATGACTCCTGTTCCTAAGAGCATCTGATCTTCTTTTACTGTGAGAAACTTACTTCTGTTCAGACAAGAATGTTGAATTAAAAAAAAAAAAAACATCAAATGACAAAAAGGAGCAAAAAAGTATACATCCAGATATCCAATGAACTTTAGACTACTATGCTCAGAGGGTTATAGATCCAATCTAGGGATTAGAATTGTGAGAGAATTACAGATTTACCTTTGCAAACTAGTTGGGGTTGAAAGGTCCACGGAAGCCTTCAACACTGCCTCATAAATAGGAGCTCGTAGTAAATAGACCAAATCCAAGATCATTCTGCACGTACTGTGTACGTCCTTCAGTTGTAGAGAACAACCATTATACTCTGTAGATGGAAAACATAACTGTACTTCTATGGCAGTGATGGCAAACCTTTTAGAGACCGAGTGCTCAAACTACAACCAAAATCCACTTATTTACCATGAAGTGCCAGCATGGCATTTTAAACAGTAACTTCTTGGTGCCTGTTCTTCAACAACATTCAATTGTATTGGCTCTCCTAAGGCCACCAATAGAGTTGAAAGATGGTGGGCAAATTCAGACCATCATTGTAGCTTCTCTCCAGGAAAAATGGTGGGTCCAGCAGGAGGCCCTCCAAGATAATGCAGTTCTGTCCACTGACCTTCTCACTTTTCCTGCAGTTCAAACAGCCAATGAAATGTCGCTTTAAAATAGTGCTGAGAGCAGCATCTTTTAAGTATCTTTGCAGGAAGATTTGGTGGATGTAGTCCTGTTTGGTGAAACTGGGACAACGGCCTGAGTGCCCACAGAAAGGACTCTGAGTGCCACCTCTGGCACCCGTGCCATAGGTTCGCCACCACTGTTCTATGGCATCAGATAAATAACATCCAATTGAAGCTTTAGGGGCAAATAAGGTATCTCATCCTAATTAAGAAGAAAAGTAGTATAAATAGTATAATTGAGGGATCTGGTACAGATTTTGTATTGGAGGCTAGCAACTTTAACCCCTTAAGGACGCAGCCATTTTGTAGCTTAAGGCTCAGCCCGATTTTTTGAAATCCTGACATGCGTCACTTTATATGGTTATAACTTTTGAACTCTGTTACTTATCAAAGTGATTCTGAGATTGTTTTTTCTCCACATGTTGTACTTCATTTTTGTGGTAAATTTTGGCTGATAAGTTTTGCGTTTATTTACAAAAAAAAAAGAAAAAATGATGAATTTTTTGGAGAATTTGCCAATTTCAAAATTATAAATCATTGTGTTTTCAGGCAGATAGATTTACCACCTAAATAAGTTGCTGAATAACATTTCCCATTTGTCTACTTTACATTTTCATAATTTTTGAAATGTCTGGATAATTTATTTTGACGTCACGCGGCTTACAAATATAATATCGCTTTTCCGGATTTTCAGAATTGACTATTTTGGGGAAAAATACAGTTTTGAGTGAAATTTTACATATTCAGCATTAAAACCCCCTATATAACCAACTGATTTTTAAATCTGCACCCCTCAAGCTATCAGAAACAGCTTTTACGAAGATTGTTAACCCGTTGAGATCTTCATAGTAATTGAATCAAAATGGAGGTGAAATTTAGAATGGTCAAATTTTGTCCGTTATACGTTCATTTAGCCCTAAAATTTACACATTTCCAAAAGATAAAAAGAGAAAACCCACCATACAATTTGTTCTATAATTTCTCCCGAGTGCAGAGACCCCACACATGTGGACATTACTTGTTTTATGGGTGCACAGCGAGGCGCAGAAGGGAAGGAGCACCCTGCAACTGCCAGGATTTTAGTTTCCTCATTGGCCCCTTTTGTAGGCTATAAAATTTTAACTTTTTCGTTATTGGGGCCATGTGACGGCATTTTTTTTTGCGGAATGAGATGCTTTTTCCAGTGTTACTACTTTGGGGTTGGTATCTCCTATTGTTGAAAATTTAGGAACTTTTTTTGAGGGCAGGAGTAGAAAAGAATCAATTCTGTACTGGATTTTTTACCTTTTCTTTTTTTGGTGTTCACCGTATAGCCTAATAATCCTGTTATCTTTATTCTATGGGTTGATACGATTACGGGGATACCAGACATGAATATTTTTTCTTATGTTTTACTAAATTTGTCAAATAATACCCTAATGTGGGGAAAAATCTATCATTTTTGCATTGCCGTCTTCCAAGTGGCATAACATTGTTACTTTTTTGGCTACAGAGCTGGTTGATGGCTTGTTTTTTGCGGGACATGTTGTACTTAGCACCAGTATCATTCTGGAGTACATATGTTTTTTTGATCATTTTTTATAGCATTTGTTGTGGGATTGAATAGATAAAAGTCATAATTTTTGGAGGGTTTATGACTATAACGGTTTTTTTTTTACAACGTTTATCGTGCGGGTTCAATAATTATCTACTGTTATTTTACGGGTTGTTACGGATGTGGTGATATTATATATGTGGGGTTTGTGTTATGATTTAGACTTTTTTTTGCATTATCTGTCTCTTTATATGTTTTGGGGCTTTTGGGCATTTTTATTGATTTCTTTCTTTATTTTTCAATGAATCATTTTTTTTTTACTTTTTCACTTTTTCCAGCATGGGACATGAACAAGCAATCCTCTGATTGCTTGTTCATGATAATACTCTGCAATACTCGTGTATTGCAGGGTATTAGCAGTGCACATGCATAGGCTGGCACTGTGCCAGTAAGAAGACGTCATAGACGAGGGAACCAGATCAGACCTCAGCACTGCCATAACAACGATCAGCGCCCCCCGAAAACGGTTCGGGGGGGGGGGGGGGCAACTGTGGGGGAAAGACCCCCCAGAGACATGTTAGATGCCGCGGTCAGCAATGATTGCGGCATTTAACGAGTTAAGCACCCGCGATCGGAGCCCACTCAGCCACGGAGCCCTTGTTTTTATGAAAAAAGTCTTTAAGAATGATGCAAATAAGCAGCAATGGAGCCCCTCATTTGCATTATTTTGAAATCCTTTTTTGTAAAAACAAGGCCATACAAGCTAAAAGAAGAGCAGATGGGACACACACACCAGTATGTCAGTGTGCTTGGTTTACAGTCCCTCATCCTGATGGAAGATGTTCTTTAAGTTCTGCTTCTCTGTCAGGGCTCTTTCACATTGGTGTTGGTGCTCAGCTTCAGTTGCGCATCTGTTCGTTCTGTCTCTGTTTTTCTTCCGTTTTGTCTCTGTGATGCATCAGTTTTGAATCCTTGCCCACAAAAAAACTGAAGGTTTACCATTGCTTTGAAAACATCACACCTGTTTTTTCAGCCTCATCAGTGAAAAAAAACAGATTCGTTTTTTTGTGGAATAGGTCCACAAAAAAACGAATCTGTTTTTTTTCACTGATGAGGCTGAAAAACCAGGTGTGATGTTTTCAAAGCAATGGTAAACCTTCAGTTTTTTTGTGGGCAAGGATTCAAAACTGATGCATCACTAGCCTTCTATTGCCTTCCATGATCCGTATCAGTGAAAAAATAGGACATGTTTCATACCGTATATACTTGAGTATAAGCCGACCCAAGTATAAGCCGAGGCCCCTAATTTTACCACAAAAACCTGGTAAAACCTATATATTTTTTACTCGAGTATAAGCCGAGTTTGGGTTTTCAGCACAATTTTTTGTGCTGAAAAACTAGGCTTATACTCGAGTATATAAGGTAATTTTTTCCACAGACAACGGATCAGTGAAATTACAAGCCAATGTGAAAACACCATTTTAAAACAATGCTTTTGAGAGGCATCTATGGAAATCACTGAACCACAGATGTGAGAAACGAAGCCAATGTGAAAGAGCCCTTATACTGTGGTGCATATAAACATTGCAAAATGGGTTGCGCGTTCCAGATCACATGTGTTTCAGTGTAAAGGCAACTGCAATCGGGTGCAATTCAAAGGCACTGGGTTAACGTCGCCTTAGGGTGATGACACACGTGGTGTTTTTGGTCCACTTTTAAGCATGCTTTTTTTACCATTTTCCATATGTTTGGCTGCTTTGAACCTGTTTATACATTAAGATAAATAGGTTAAAAGCAGCCAAATGCATGGTAAACAGTAAAAAATGGATGCGCTTTAAAACGGTCCAAAAACGCTACGTGTGGCATCACCCTTAAAGAACCATTCATAACCTCCACTAACTCTTTGCATCCTTTCATAGGTGCTGCTCTAGCCTCAACCATTCCTGAGCAATCAGTGCTTTAGTTTTAACACCCAATGGTGCACATTTACTTACCCGAGTGTCCGACGATCATGTACTCTGTTGCGATTCACAAAGATCGTTTTCCTGCATGTGTCGCTTCCCCGATCAGGTCCGCCGGAGTTCACCTTCTTGTTCCCGGTGTATGTAAGTGCTTCGATTATGACACAATTTTTAAGTTAAATCCCGCAGTTTGTCCGAATCCATCGGATCATCTGACGGCCCGCCCCCCGATTTGTGTCACATGAAAGCTGGCACAATCGCCTGCTAAATACCTGTCCCGGCGTTGCGATCCCCAAAAATGTCAGAAAACCCATCGGAAATGCGGCCGCGGGAACCTTAATAAATAAGCCCCAATGTGCACTAATTAGACTCTGTACTGTCAGGTGTGTTGGGTAGAAAGCCTAATGCAACACACCTGAAGAGAGAGCCCAATTATAATATTGGAAAGTGAAACTAATGGTATTAATTAGAGATAAAAATGAAGAATAAACCCACCCAGGGAGGCCAACGAGGTAAACTATTCAATTATTGGCAAATTTATGCAGTTACCATTGCATAGATTCCAAGCCCAAAAGCTGCAAATTGGGCCTCCTTTTGCCTATATACCCTACGTATAAAAAAGGGCATGTAATAATAAATTACCAATCTAGCACTTACCTAAAACCTCTAGAAGCATTTCCACATATGCAAAAGGAGAGTGGACATTTATGCAGAAATTCAGAGTTTTTAGTACCGTGAGTTCTGATTTTAGAGGATCCTCTTTCTTATAAGAATAACCTGCTGATCGCAGAAACTGCAGAACCATGTAGTTGTTGATTATCTGTAATTGATACCAAAAGTCGAAGATATACAGTTATTTACATCTGCCTAAATACATGCACACAAATTATAAAGAGATACAGAAAAAAAATAAAATAACCACTGTGTCAGAAAAAATGCAACTTTTCCTTTTAGAATATGCGGAATGATGTGTGGGGCGTAGGGAACCTCAAGAGTCACCCCACTGCGTAGATTAGTATACTGGTGGTAAATGTACACAAAACCTATAGAAACAAAAAAATTGCAAGTGCACACTCAAGACAGTGCTCAAAAATAGAAAAGGGCACAAAAAATATAGGGCTAATATGCTCGAAGTAACAGGCACTACCAAAAAGAGAAGAAAAAGAGCATATAATGCTAAAAAGTCAAAGTTTATTGAGTACACTTTAAAAATAGAACATGTAAACAGAATAGGTGGTTACAGGGCATAAAACATGTAGGAGCTGGGCCTTTCCTGACGAAACACGTGTCGGGGAGGTGCTGTGCCGTACCACAACCCGCCATCAGGTATACTCTGTCACTTTACTCTGTATGCGCATTGTGTGTGTTTAAACGTATTGATTTACTTAACAATGTTTGCCTCACCATGTATTGCACTTCCTGGCTATGCACTTTATAAATGTCATCTATTCTACAGCCTTATATCTGCATTTGCTGCCTAGCACCTACATGTTTTATGCTCTGTAACCACCTATTCTGTTTACATGTTCTATTTTTAAAGTGTACTAAATAAACTTTGACTTTTTAGCATTATATGCTCTTTTTCTTCTCTTTTTGGTAGTGGTGGTAAATGTAGTCACACCAGAATTTCACTGATAACCTGTCATCAGGATTTGACGTATGAGTTTACTTGACTGTGACTTCTCTGTGAAACTCCCACTTTACTTGTTTCCTTGATTTACATACAGGTACAATGTCAAACTTTTATTGCTGCAAACCTGACTTTTTAGTATAATACATGAATATGTTATGTGTGTTGTGATCCCCCAGGAATCTGCCAATAGTTTCTAATATAAAACCTACCATGAGGAATCTACTATCAGATGTAGATCTGATGGTAGACTACTCCTGTCTGCCTCTGCCCTAATCTGTAATTAGCTAATCCTGGAATTTTATTTTAGTAATATGTAAAATAACTGCAGAGGCTACTAGGGCGTGGAGTAGCCTTAGCTCCTAGTGCCCGGCCAGGAGAGTACACGCTCTGCAGTTGCTTTACATATTACTAAAATAAAGTTTTTAACAAGTAAGGTTAGGTTCCAGGATTATTAAATTACAGATTAGGGCAGAGGCAGGAGGAATCTACCATCAGAGCAACTTCTGATAAAATATTCCTCATGGTAGGTTTTTGAGTAGAGCCAGTTAATATATGCCACATGTACCACCACTTACATTACAGTGGAAATGTAATTTGCTTGTGATCTGAATACAGGATGCCAAATAAAGCAAGAACTTTTTACAAAGTCTGCCTTTTATTGAACCCCAACTCTTTACATGGGACGGCTCCTTGACATTCAGGCTTTCAGCACTGGATTTATAAAGGTTCTCTACATGAAGGATCATGAATCTGAAACATAGAAATCATTACAGTCCAATTAGTGAAAAGACAATCTAAGTGATAGTGTTTGTTAATGCATTTGTTTGTGTGAATCTTCTTTTACTATATTTTTCCCATTACTTCTTCACTCTCTCCTGTTCTTGGCTCAATAAATTTGACTTTATTTGCATTCACGCGCTGCGTTTGATTTGCATTTGGAAATGCAATTCAAGAGCAGAAGACAAAAGCTCCTCCCTGCTGCAATTATTGTGATTCTGATGCAATTCAAGCTCAGTCGGTGAACATGTCCTCAGTTCTGTTCATGTCTCAGCCACAACTTCTTTGCTCCAGAAGGGCAAATTTTAACCTTTCCATTGTATATTTCTATCAGTTGCACTGCATTTGAAATTGTTTTACAGCTTTCCAGTGCAAAGCAAGGAATATTAAATACTGATTTTAGGAACTAGAATTTGTCCTTATAACAAAACCTAATACATCTCTAAACACAGAAAAACAAAAAAGTTATGGCTTTTGGAAGGTGGGGAGTGAAAAACTTAAAAAAGCAAAAACAAAATGTAGACAGAATCTGTATAAATCCAATCCACTTTGCTTTGACTGTGAATCGCTGGAGATCTGCCATTACTGACTACCATGTCCTACTATGGTAGATGCAGAACAAGAAATATGAGTTCTTTGTCAGGCTTCAGGGGTAGTGGACCCCCTTGGACTACCGCAGACGATGACACAAGCCGACACCTGGGACCAGAATCTAAGTGGCACCCGGTTTTCACCAGAGCCCGCCGCAAAGCGGGTTGGACTTGCTTCGGCGTGGCACCACCAGGTCGTTCCACAGGTGCAACTTTGTCCGTAGTGGCAGCCAAGGCGAATTACAGAGTCGGCAGGCAAGTTCGTGGTCGGGGACAGGCAGAAGGTCAATGTAGAAAGAACGAAAAAACAACAAGAGAGGACGGCGCCTCGTGTAATACTGTTGGGATCAATGGTTGGTGAGAGAAGAGAGTACTGCTCACCTGAAAGCACCTTGTTACAGTGCAGTTTGTAACCCACCCTGGGGAGGGGTTCCGGGTTGTATGGCTAATTGAAGCCAATAGCAGGAGTAGATGGATGGTTTGTTCTAAGCAGCTCCCACAGCTCCAAAATACCTGGACCTCGAATCGAGGCCGGTGTAGACAGTGGAGTAAAAAATGGAAAAAACAGGAGAAAGGCAGAAGGTCAAGACAGGTGGCGGTTCACGGTCAGAGGCAGAGCAGAAGGTCAGGGCATGCAGCGGAGGAGCATAAACGGGAACAGGTCCGGGGTTACAATGGGAAATCCAATCACAGGCACAAGGTACAAGACAAAGCTAGCACCAGGCTAGCACCAATCAGCGGTGCACTGGTACTTTAAATCTTCTGGATCTGGCATGTGCGTGCCCTAGGAGACGGGAACGGGTATGCACGGCTGCCAGACTAGAATCAGGAACGGGGAGAGGTAAGACAGAGCAGCGCGTGCTGGGGCACACAGAGGATTACTGGTCAGCCCACGACGTGGGTCGCGGGAGCATCTGTGACATCCTTCCAGTGTACTTCCAATTCTTACTTAATTAAAATCCTACACAAAATCTGTTATGTTTAAAAAAAAAATCACAAACAAATTAACTACAGAAAACTTGAATACTTGTACCTGTCTAATAATTCCACAGCCTGGTACTTAGTTGAGTGGTCCTGACCCCAGTGCTCTGACAGTAGGAAGACCAGTTCTGTAATAAAATAGATCAGAGTAGATAAATATGTACACAAAAGATGAGGACTTTAGTATGTTGTGGATGTTTGCCGCTTTTGTGGGATAATTTATGAATTGGATTGCATGGAATGGATTTAAGAAAACCTAATAATAATGTGACTATGGACAATACACCTGCTCCATTGTTAGGCTACATGCATAGGGCCGAACGTGCTAGACGGTTTGCAAACAGGCCTTATTTTAGCCGGTGAACATTGGTGGGGGGCTGCACTGTTCCCCTTGCCAATGTCCATAGGTAATGAACAGTTGTGCCGCAAATTAGGGCAGGAATAGAACCTACTCTATAGTTTGCATTGTAACCTCACAGCACCGTGCACTTTAGAGGTCTACAGTGGTTACAGAAAGTATTCAGACCCCTTAACATTTTTCAATTGTTTCATAGCAGCCAAGTGGTAAGATCAAAAATGTTCTTTTTTGCACATTAATGTACACTCTGCACCCCATCTGCAGAAAAAAAAGTAGATTTTTGCTCATTTATTAAACAAGAAAACTTCTATGAACACTGCCATTAACTCACATGCTGTCCATTTCCTTCTAATCCTCATTAAGACGGTTCTACTACTTCATTGGAGTCCAGCTGTGTTTAATTTAACTGATTGGACTTGATTAGGAAAGGCACATACCTGTCTATATAAGACTTCACAGCTCACAGTGCATGTCATAGCACATGAGAATCATGAGGTCTAAGGAACTGCCCAAGGAGATCAGAGACAGAATTGTGGCAAGACACAGAGCAAAGGTTAAAAAATAATTTCTACAGCACTAAATGTCCCTAGTTGCACAGTGGCCTCCATCATCCTTACATGGAAGAAGTTTGTGATGATCACAACTCTTCCACCACCTGGCTGTCCAGCCAAACTAAGCAATCGTGGGAGAAGAGCCTTGGTAAGAGAGGTAAAGAAGAACCCCAAAATTAGTGGGGCTGAGCTCCAGAGATGCAGTAGGGAGATTGGAGAAATTTCCACAAGGTCAACTATCACTCCAGCCTCCACCAGTTGGGGCTTTATGGCAGAATCTGCAGGCAGAAGCCTCTCCCCAGTGCAAGACATATGAAAGCTGCATACATTGTGCAAAACACATGAAGGACTCTCAGACTATGAGAAATAAGATTCTCTGGTCTGATAAGATGAAGATTGAACTTTGTAGTGTTAATTCTAAGTGGAATGTGTGGAGAAAACCAGACACTGTTCATCACCTGCCAAATACAATCCCAACAGTGACAAATGGTGGTGGCAGTATCGTGCTATGGGGGCAGGAACAGGACCACTGGTTGCAATAAAAAGAAGGATGAATGTGGACAAGTACAGAGATATATCCTTTATGAAAACCTCTTCTTGTTTTCTTCCAACAAGACAATGACCCTAAGCTCACAGCTAAAATAACAAAGTAGAGGCTTCAGAACATCTCTGTGACCATTCCTCACTGGCCCAGCCAGAGCCCCGACCTAAACCCAATTGAGCATCTCTGGAGAGACTGGAAAATGGCTTCCACCAACGTTCATCATCCAACCTTAGGGAACTGGAGAGGATCTGCAAGGAAGAGGCAGAGGATCCCCAAATCCAGGTGTGAAAAACGTGTTACATCTTCCCATGAAGACTCATGGCTGTACTAGCTCCAAAGCTGCTTCTACTCAATACTGAGCAATGGGGCTGAATACTGTGATATATCAGTTTTTCTTGTTTGGTAAATTAGCAGACATTTCAGTTTTTTTCTGTCAAGATGGGGAGCAGAGTGTACTAAATGAGCAAAAAAATTTACTTTTTTGATCTTTCCAATTGGCTGCAATGAAACAAATAGTGAAAAATTTAAAGGGATCTGAATACTTTCCATACCCACTGTATGTGGGCTGTGTGCATGTAACCATAGTAGATAAAAATGCTCACCTAGTCAAGTACATACCTATCACCTTTGGGTGCTTGAATGAGCCCGCATGCTCTGATAAGTGGTCTAGATTACGTTGATTGTCATTTGACAAGCTAAAAAGAATATCCTCGATAACATCAAAAGGAGAGATCCCAAATAATGTGCCAGGAATTTGTGAAGTTCTTTTTGATTTAAGCATATGCAGATTCATCCTTGAACAAACAATACTAAAAAACAAGAAATAACATGTCAGGGAGGGCCACAAGGTAACAGCAGAATGACTAATAAAAATAAGAGGCTTCTTCACTTTTGCAGGACCATCTAGCTTCAGTTCACTACATGAATTATCATCTATGGGGGGAATTTATCATGCCTTGTACCCCAGTTCTCTGACATACTAGGCAAGAAAAAGTGGCAATTCCTGCTTTTTCCCCTACACTACACCCATGCAAAGTGGACATGGCAGGGCTGAGAGGGGCTGGCCAGCCATAGCCTAGAGCAGATTATAGCTGAATTATACCCTAGGCAGGACCTCTGCCTCAAACAACCCAGAGCCTCTTAGTATATCATATGTCATGCACCATATGTCAAGAATGTCACACAAAGGGCCACATTTATCAGAATCAGTGCAGTCTGTACTATGTGCAGTTTAACTGTGGAGTGTTCTGGGGGCGCCAGATTCATCAAAACTGGCGCACAGTTTTCCTTAATCTGGGGCAAATGTGGTGCAAACTTCGACTAAGCAGTAACACGTCCCTTTAGGTGCACATTTTTGTAAGTTTTTTGTGCGAAGACACTTAAATACATGTTTGTATGAATGAAGTTTGAATGTTCTTTTCATTTTAAAGTCCGACAGAAAACTGGCGCAAACACTTTAATAAGTGTGGGACAATGTGCCAAGTCTTTTCCCCTATGAGTGATCCTTAAAAAAACGGTTCTGACTAGGACATTTTTAGCAGAACAGACACATGGTGAAGAATGTAATAATACCTTTGTGGCAGTTCCTAGGTGCGTGCAATGGGTATTAATTAGAGATGAGCGAGCACTAAAATGCTCGGGTGCTCGTTATTCGAGACGAACTTTTCCAGATGCTCGAGTGCTCGTCTCGAATAACGAGCCCCATTGAAGTCAATGGGAGACCCGAGCATTTTTTTAATAAAACTGAACAGTAAAAGAACAGTGCAAAAAAAAAATTCCAGATGTTTGCAGATGTTTTACTTGTAAGAACACATTGAAATAACACTATTCTTCACTTTCCAGGTGTTCGCGCGTGTCTCCCGCTAAGTTAGGAGATGTGCACGAACATCTGGAATGTGAAGAATAGTGTTCTTTCAATGTGTTCTGCACTTAAATGCTCCTGTGTTCACTGTTTTTAATGTTTTAATTCTATTCTTCACTTTGCAGGTGTGCGCGCGTGTCTCCCGATAGGTTCGGAGATACGCGCGCACAGCTGCAAAGTGAAGAATAGAATTAAAACATTAAAAACTGTGAATACAGGACCATTTAAGTGCAGAACACATTGAAAGAACAATATTCTTCACATTCCAGATGTTCGTGCACATCTCCTAACTTAGCGGGAGACACGCGCGAACACCTGGAAAGTGAAGAATAGTGTTATTTCAATGTGTTCTTACAAGGAAAACATCTGCAAACATGTGTAATATTTTTTTTTTTACAATAAAAATACTTTTATTCAATTTATTTTATTAATTTACTGCTCGATCTCGAGCCGGCGAGATACTCGTCCGAGTAACGAGCCGGTCCGAGTATGCTAATACTCGACCGAGCAGTATACTCGGACGAGTATACTCGCTCATCTCTAGTATTAATCTGTTCTGCCCTAACACTGGGTTCATTTTGAGGTTTTAGCTTAATATACCAGATAATTTCCCATTCAGAAACAGCAGTCACAGTTAATTTATCAGAACCCTGTTCTGGATTTGCAATGGTGGCTTAAAGGATACTGTTCCAAATAGCAGAGAAATTGCAAGTGACTCACTCACGAAGGGCAAGTGCACACGACCGTGGTCAGACTGTGAAAGCTGGATTGAGCCCCTCCTCTGGGACATAGCATATGCTGCTGAGGCCAGGTAATGTTAATCAAACTACTACCAGCTGTTGTGAAACTACAGCTCTCATGATGCTCTATTCTTTTACAGACATTTAGAAAAGAGTGAAGCAAGTGTTGAAAGCTGTGGTTATACCACAGCTTCCCTGTCCAAGGTTGGTCAACTAGTGATGTGTTGTTTGCGAACGACGGGAGCAGGCTCCCTGCAGTGAGCTGATGTCTCACTTAACCGGCTCACCACGCCCCCCTTAATTCGATAAAATTGCGGCTCCCTATTATATATTTAATATATGTATATTAATATATATTTAATAGAGAGCCGTTCAGGAGCCAGAAGAGCCTAATGAGCCAGCTCACTAAGAAGAGCCGTAATTCCCATTACTATGGTCAACCCAGTTCTAGCGCTCACTTCACCTTAGTTACAGCCTCCTCTTTAGGGTTCAGTCACAATCTGCGCTTGCATTTCCAAGTGCAGGGGGCCGTGCCTCTCATTAGCGTTTCCAGTGGTGTGCATGCGTTTTTTTACAGCTATGTGTAACCGCAGCCCATTTATGAAAGGGGCTCTTCTTCTCTCCACCATATTGAAAATGGGATGCACTGGCAGACACCAGTCCGAGGACAAGTACATGCATAGTGGCCAACATTGGACAACGAGAAGTGCGAAAGCTCACAGAGTTTGTGGGTATGACGTGATCTTTTTTGTAAGATGGCAACGCTCTCCTTGTGAATATAGTGGACTAAGCTCCGCGTTCCTGTGTTTTAGTAGGGTTATTGGACTCATCTTTTATTACCTGCATGTGGATGTAAAACTTTCCTATAAATAAAGGTCTGTATCTGCCATCAACCTTTGGCTACATTCACACGATGTATGCCCACTGTACCGTAGTACGGCGGGCATACATCGGCGCTGGGGAGAGGAGCAGGGGATGAGCGCAGCTCACCCCCGCCCCTCTCCATAGGAATACACAGTGCACGGCACCGTATTACGTAGAAAGATAAGACATGTCCTATCTTTTCCCGGGCTATGGAGCAGTACGGTGCCGCACGTGTAGGGCTGTGAGCCCATAGAAGTGTATGGAGGACATATATACGTCGGCCTTATATACGCCCCCCCCATACGTTTGTGTGAATGTAGCCTTATAGAGAACTTAATAGAGCAATCATAACTACCGTATATTCCAGCGTATAAGACGACTTTTGAAGACAGAAAAATCGTCTTATACGCCGGTAATCGCGGTCGGGTCGCGCTGCATGTAGAGGGCTCACGGGCTGAGCCCTCTCCATAGCCGGTAAGTCTTTGCTGCATATTGCAGCAAAGGCTTACCGGTAACAACCGCAATCGGGGCTAGCACCGATCGCGTGTGTTTTCACAGCGTTGTGTAAATGGTAACATTTACAGTAAAATGGACGATGGTAATGTTGTTGTTGTATGCCTTATGTTTATGAGCGACAGTTTTCCTGCTATATACCTGCATGTCATAAGATTTAAATTAAAAAAAGGACCATGTTAAATTCAAATCTGTTTTTTTTTTAAATTTTTACCGGTGTTTTGTATGCGTTGGAAAAGGGGTAGTCTTATACGGCGAATATATCTTAAACTCTATATTTTAACAGGAAAGTAGGGGGGTCGTCTTATACGCCGGAATATATAAGTTATAATTTATAAGGAGTAATCAGATCGGTTGCTAGGGGAAACATCTCTGCTTTTACAAAACTAGTAAACTCCACTGACTTGACGAATGGATATACCAAACTAAATCACTTCCATTAATTATTAATAATTTTTTTCTGATAATGATTGTGTCTCACATTCTTTTGTTTAGACAATTTTCTGGTTTGGACTGATGCAAATACTCATTTACGACCGCCATATTTGTTAAGGGCACCATGCCAGTCCGCGTTTTATTTCTGACGGACAGAATAACTTTTACCACCTGACCTGCTTTTACTGACCGCTCTGAGACATCTCAGAAGGGGAAGTATCTGTGAACAATAAACTGAGAGACTCCGAGAGATATCGCGACGTCAGGACGAGCACTGGTGACGTCATCCACAGGCGCGGCGGACAGATAGACATGGCGGAGAAGGGGAGCGCGCAGGGGTCAGGCTCTATGGATGCCAAACAAGAGAACCTCACCAGAGAGCAGATAGAGCTCATCCGCAGGAGGGAGATGGCGCACTGGGCCAAGAACTCCGGGAAGCTGCGCACTAAAAATATTATAACCGGCCTGGTCATCGGGGGCGTCGTGCTGGGGATCTGTATCCTTCCCGTGTACCGCAGCGTGTGCACTGACCTCTACTGTCACCATTACTGTGACACGTCTATATGAAGGATATATGGATGTGTGCATGTTATATGTCTATAAGATGTGTGTTACATGTATGTTATCTAAGTATATTCCTAGATGTGTATATGTGTATGTACATAGCTGCATGTGTTTGTATATGTCAAATGTGCAGTTTTTTTTGTCCAAACCTCTAGCCCACCCAATGACCCACCCTTCAGTATTCTAACAGAGTATAATGCCCATTTCTTGTGACACCCCACCCTATGTAATTCCTTCCTATGGAACCCATATCATATACCCTCTCATGACCCCCACTATCATTTAATGCCCCCATTCTGTGTAGCCCTCCCACTGAAGCCACCATTTCTTGAGTCCTCCCCACTGATAACTCCCTCATATAATGACCTCTTCCCTCCTCCCGCATTTATGTTTTCCATTGTAACCTCCCTCTGGTTGCTGTGTAATTACAAATAAGAATTTACTCACATTTCTCCCTCAGAAGTTACCCCTATGCTGCTGCGGCTGGCACGCTGTGAAGCGGAGAGCTGAACATTGGATCCAATTCTATTATATAATAATAATTCCTTTATTTATATAGCGCACACAGATTACGCAGCGCAGCACAGAGTTTTGCCAAACCAGTTCTTGTCCCCGATGGGGCTCAAAATCTAATCAACCTACCTGTATGTTTTTTTAGTGTGGGAGGAAAACGGAGGAACATACATGGTAGAACATACAAACTCTTTGCAGATATTGATCCTGAGATGTGAACCAAGGTCCCCAGCGCTGCAAGGCTTTAGTGCTACCCACTAAGCCACCATGCTGTCCCATCAATATCTGCGATATTGTGTATGTATATTGTTGGATGCTTCTGTGTGTTTAGTTTAGCATCGGTTATTGTAAACCAAAACTATAAGAAGAGAAACTCAAAGAATGTTTGGAAATCTCACAAGCTGGTGAAACAACTGAGATGCGCACTGACCCTTAGAAAGACAGCCGAAGGAGGAGAGTAGGGAACAGCTGAGCCTGGGCTCACATGTTATATTTCTAATAAATCTCCCGTTCCATCCTGTGAAATGTATCAAGGTAGAATACAAGCCTTGAAATAATGGCAGGAAGGGGAGTTCTCCCTTGTTAAAGCTCAAGGTAGCACTTCTGTCTTGCAGCGCTGGGGTCCTGGGTTCGAATCCCACTCAGGTCAACATCTGCAAAGAGTTTGTATGTTCTCTCCGTGTTTGCGTGGGTTTCCTCCGGGTACTCCGGTTTCCTCCCACACTTCAAAACATACTGTTAGGCTGTTTAGATTGTGAGCCCCATAGGG
Source organism: Engystomops pustulosus (assembly GCF_040894005.1). Lineage (NCBI taxonomy): Eukaryota > Metazoa > Chordata > Amphibia > Anura > Leptodactylidae > Engystomops > Engystomops pustulosus. The sequence continues at coordinate 149,666,733 of NC_092416.1, read as the reverse complement.
ACAGGGACCAATTTGACATGCTTGTGCAGCGCTGCGTAATCTGTGTGCGCTATATAAATAAAGAATTATTATTATTATTATTAAGCCAGGCAAGGTCTTCTAGTAGAATTTGTCCACTAGTGCAGCTGCACAATGTATATATATATCGGGAGGCCAGAGCTGGCAAGGTGTGTCTGCAGCCATATGTACTTATTATTGTAGGTAAGTGGTACCTGTAGTGTTTCCAAGTTGCAGATTAGTGTAATTGGGGGGGTTCTGTAACATTAGTTTCCTTACATTGATTCCCTAATACACAGATGGATACTCCTTCTTTTCTGTGGCTCAAGAAAGGTTTCTGGATGAGCTTGAAGATGAAGCCAAAGTTGCGCGGGCAAATTATCGAAAAACCTCAGCAAACTGATAGGACGTTGCAATGTGAACTGTGGCTTATGAAGCATCTTGCCATTGAAGATGAGGAATTGTGACCCAGGGCTGTATTGTACAGATACTAAGTGTCCAGGGGTGGATGCAGAACAACAAGTTTCCCTGAAAAGAAATCTTAAATATTACATCTTTTGGAATGTATTGCACCAAACACCTGTTGGTTCAATGTGGGGGGTAGGTCTCAGTAACTTATTTCATTTTTCCTAAATTGATTATTGTTTATTAATAAAATATATAAAGGCCAACTTAAGGAAGTATATTTTTTTAAATAGGATTTATAAAAAATACCACAGAAATGCACTGAGTTACATGGGGGATGAATACAATGGGGATTGCAGAAGCTTTGAAACATACAAGATTTTTAAGACACTTTGTACACCAAACAGGGTGTTTCCTCAAATATACATGCTTGGACAAAATTGTTGGTACCCCTTGTTTATTGAGAGAAAAACCCACAATGGTCACAGAAATAACTTTAAAAATAAATTACATTTCTATGAAAACAAACAAATGAAAGGCAGACCTTCAAAATGACAAAACTCATAACATGCTATTAAGAATAAAATGTGTAATGGAACCTGTTGAAGTCGGGTGTGAACTTTATTTCCGTATGAATGTTGTGCCAAGAGGTCTGTGTGCAGGGATCCAACACTCATGTGATTTTACAGCAAATTGGAGACTGAAATGTATTCGATATAGTTCTCTTCCCCATCTGCTCCCTGTAAGGTAGGGCTTTAATAATATGGCCACTACCATCATCCATTTGTATCGCCACACTGCCCACTGTTTCACATCAGAGCCGAAAGATAGAACAATGCTCACCGCCATTCCTACTGCACCCAGCTGCATGCTACGCCCAGGTATGGCCTAGGTTTATTCACATGGGATCTTTAATGAATGCGTTTTAAAACTCATTGCAATAGCTGAAGAGAGATTTGCCTAATTAAATTGATGGTAACATTTTCATTTACAAAACGCAACAGTTAACAAAATGTTAAGGGTGCTGCCACACGTCGCGTTCTTGGACTGTTTTTAAACGTGCTGAAAACGCATGCGTTTTTGTATGTTTACCATGCGTTTGGCTGGTTTTTTTTTGTTTCGCTTAAAGGGAACCTACCACCACAAATCTACCTATAAAGGTAGATCGGGTGGTAGGTGGATCAATGGGACGTGAGGATAGCCCTTTTAAGGGCTAATCCTCACATCCCCGCACTTCTTTAGTAACTTTTATGGTAATTTTATTATGCGGCTACTTGGGCGTGGAGTAGCCGCATCTGAGGTTACACGAGGCGGCTACTCCACGCCCCAATAGCCACTTTACCCCTCCTACTCACCATCTTCGGCGCGCAGCTGCTCGTAGCTGTGTGCCCTCGTCCGACGATCCTGCGCATGCGCAGAACAGCAGGCCCGCGCCTGCGCGGTCACTGCTCCGAAGCCGGGGCTGCACAGGCGCGGGCCTGCTGTTCTGCTATCCTCACGTCCCATTGATCCACCTACCACCCGATATACCTTTATAGGTAGATTTGTGGTGGTAGGTTCCCTTTAAACTTCTAGAAACAAAGCTAAACACGTTCAAAGCAGCCAAACACATGGTAAACATTCAAAAACGCATGCAGATTTAAACGGACTGCAAACACATGGTTTACAACGGTCCAAGAACGCGACGTGTGGCAGCACCCTAACACCCAGCGTTTTTTTTTTTGTTTTTTTTTCGCTCTCCACCTTCAAAAATCTATAACTTTTTAATTTTTTGTGTACAGAACTGTGTAAGGGCTTATTTTCTGCGTGACAAATTTTAGTTCTCAGTGGTATTGATTATTCCTTGCCGTGTACTGTCAAGCTGGAAAAAAATTCCAAATGTGGTGAAATTGGCGAAGAAAAATACATTTGTGTCACGTTCTTGTGTGCTAAGTTTTATGACTTTCGCTGTGCGCTCCAAATGATATGTCTACTTCATTCTTTGGTTTGGGATGGTCACGGTGATACAAATTTTATATAGGTTTTATTGTGTTATAATACATTTAAAAAAAATGTGCCATCTTCTGATACAAATAACTTTTTCATACTATGGTGTACGGAGCTGTGTGATGAGTAATATTTTGCAAGATGAGCTGACGTTTTTATTGCTACCTTTTTGAGGACTGTACAACCATTTGATCACTTTTTATAAAATTTTTATGTGTAAAAGTAGCGTTTTGGACATTAGGGCGCTATTTTCTGTTATGAGGTTCACCGCCAGGAATAACCGTTTTTATATTTTGATAGATGGGGTATTTTGGGATTTGGCGATACCTAACGTGTTTGCGATTTTTAAGTTTTTATTGTTTCTTGGGAAAGGGGAGTGATTTTGATTTTCAGGGTTTTTTTAATTACTTTTGTTTTAGACCCTCTAGGGTACTTTAGCCCTAGATGGTGTGATCGTTCCTCCCATATACTGCAATACTTCTGTATTGTAGTATATGGCATTTTTGCACAGTGTTCATTACAATGTGTCAGTAATCTGCAGATGCCATGCAGTCTCAGGTCTTACAAACACCTGGGGCTGTAATGGCAACCGATCACCGCTCCCCGAAAACGTCATAGGGAGTGATAATCTCAACAAAAGTCTTTTATATGCCACCAGCGGCAATTGGATGGTATTAGCAGTGGGTGTTTGCTGCAATATGCACGTCTGCATGACGAGGGCTCATCCCATCAGTCCTCTTCATATAGTGTTAGCAGGTTTGCGCTGTACATGCACGGTGCAGTGTTAAAGGAAATCTACCATTTGAAAATGGTCATTCTGACCTAAACATACCTTTACATAGGTGTAGGTAAGCTGATGCTGCAGGTTGTCTTGTTTAGGCCCAGAAGTGAGAAGTGTCGTCCAAAAATAGATTTTATGCAATAGGTTAAAGCATAAACGTCATTAGTTATTTTTTAAAATTGTGTGTGTGTGTGTGTGGGGGGGGGCGGGGGGGGGGTGTGTGGTGAACATTTTTCAAATATATTTAATTAACGAATTCTGCTTACTTTGTAAAAAAAAATCAAGCTACTCCCTTGCAGAACAATGTGTATTCCAGCCTGTACTGTATAGTGATTGTCTATAGAGGCTGCATGATCTCTCCTCTAATCTCCCTGTGTGTGTATAAGCAGCTCTGAGATGGGAGGATTAACCCTTTCACTTTCAGCTTGTTCTTTGAAAATAAGGCTGGTAGTTAAGGGCCATATTGGAGCCTGTTTCTTTCGGCTCTGCTACATATTGGGGAATTAAGAACCCCATATTTTGTGCCTACCCAGTAGGGCGGGGCATAAACTGTAGGGCGGGCCGTATTCACAAGGTGAGTTTGAATTGTGTTGTCAAACGCAATCGGTAGGGGCTCGGTCCTTCTCCACTGAAACATATTTAACCGGTAACAAGCGGCATGTGTTTTGCATGTAAATCTCATGCATTTCAGTGGAAATGCATATGGGATGTGTCCAAGTCCCGTTGAGTTGTGTGTGAACGAGGCCTAAGAGACCTCAGGGGACATTTATTATGTCTTGTCCAACAGTCGTCTTTTTGTTGGTTTTCCGACCTGCACTTCAGTTTCTCCAAAAGAGGGACAAGCTGGAGTGTGAATGCCAAGGCTCCCTGTAATTACTATGGTCTCTATCAAATTATCTTAGTAAATCTGACATACCAGCATCTTCTGCCACACTGAAGAAAATGGGAGCGAGAATGGGCTTGCTGCAGGGAATGTAGGTAGATGAGTATTCATTTTTTGCATTTTACTAGATACTGGGTGCAGGTGCTAGGACTGCCTATGCACTGGGAGGGGGGCATATGCTGTGACTATATACTGGGGCAGGTGCAGGGCCTACCTACAGTGGGTAAAGAAAATATTCAGACCCCTTTAAATGTTTCATTGCAATCAATTGGTAAGATCAAAAAAGTTCTTTTTTTTGCTCATAAATGTACACTCTGCATCCCATCTTGACAGTAGAAATGTAGGTATTTTTGTTCATTTATCAAAAACAAAATACTGAAATATCACCTGGTCATAAGTATTCAGACGCTTTGCTGTGGCACTTGTATTTAACTCACATGCTGTCCATTTCCTTCTGATCCTCCTTGCGATGGTTTTAATCCTTCATTAGTTCAGCTGTGTTTAATTAAACTGATTGGACTTGATTTGAAAAGGCACATACCTGTCTATATGATTCTCATGCACTGTGAGGTCTTATGAGGTCTAAGGAACTGACCAAGGAGCTCAGAGACAGAATTGTGGCAAGGCACATATCTGACAAAGGTTACAAAAGAATTTCTGCAGCACTCAAGGTTCCTACGAGCAAAGTGGCCTGCATAATCCCTAAATAGAAGAAGTTTGGGACAACCACTACCGGCCCAGCTAGCTCCGTGGCCCTGCGTCTGGTCAGTGACGCGGCTCCCGGTACCGGTGTTCAGTGTGTAGCGCTGCTAAGCAGCAGCGCTGTATACACTGACGCTCAATGTACACTGCTGCTACTCGCAGAATGTGCTCAGGCAGGAGCAGGGACAAGCAGGTCATGTGTGTCCAGCGCTCCTTCCCCTCCTGCTAGCTGCGAGTTGGAGGAGGAGGGGCTCTGGATGCTAATGGAAAGCTAGATATGACGTCAGGTCATTATAAATGTCATAATTATATGAGAAGTATGAACTAAGCTCCACCCCTCCATAACCCCACCCCATATGACCAAAGCCCCGCCCCCAACGGACCATGGAAAACTAGTCTAGCTTAAAGCCGGTCCCTGGTGCAAAAAAGGTTGGGGACCTCTGTCCTAGACTATGAGAATTAACCCCTTAACGACATGGCCTTTTTTATTTTTTTCTTTTCTATTTTTCACTCCCCACCTCCAAAAATCTATAACTTTTTTATATTTACACGTAAAGAGCTGTGTGATGGCTTGCTTTCTGCGTAACAAATTGCACTTCATAGTGACAGAATTTAATATTCCCTGCCGTGTACTGGGAAGCGGGAAAAATGGTGAAAAAACTCATTTGCGCCGTTTTCTTGTGGGCTTGGATTTTCCAGCTTTCACTGTATGCCCCAAATGACATATCTATTTTACTCTTTGGATCGGTGCGATTACCAAGATACCAAATTTGTATAGGTTTTATGTTTTCATAAATTAACAAAAATTAAAACCTCCTATACAATTTTTTTTTTATTTTGCCATCTTTTGGGGCTAATAACTTTTTTATACTTTGGTGTAGGAGCTGTGGATGGTGTAATTTTTTTGTGACTTTTGATGATGTTTTCATTGCTACCATTTATAGGACTGTGAAACCTTTTGATTACTTTTTCTTGATTTTTTTATATTTTTCAAAATGGCAAAAAAGTTCAATTTTCGACTTCGGGCGTTATTTTCCTTTACGGGGTTGAGCGCAGTGAAAAACCGTTATTGTATTTTTATAGATTGGGCATTTTCGGCAATACCTAATGTGTTTATGTTTTTTACTGTTTATTTATATTTATAGCAATTCTAGGGAGGGGGTGATTTTAATTTTTAGGTTATTTTTATAATTTTTTTTTTTAAACTTTTTTTTACTTTTATTATTACTATTTTTCAGACTCCCTAGGGTACTTTAACCCTTGGTTGTCTGATTGATCCTCTCATATACTGCCATACTACAGTATGGCAGTATATGGGGATTTTCCTCCTCATTCATTACAATGTGCTGAGAGCACTTTGTAATGAATGGGTTAATACGAAGCAGCCTTGGGTCTTGGGAAGACCTGAGGCTGTCATGGCAACGGAACCATCTCCCCGATGACGTCACAGGGAGTGACGATCCTCGGCAAAATGGCGGCGCCCATTCCACGCCATCTTTTTTAAATAGCCTGCGATCGGTGCTAGCAGTGACAGCGGCCGCGGACTTGCTTATTCACATTGCCGGCCGACTGCACCGCACAGCACTGACAGCGGCGCAGCCGGCATTGTGAATAAGTAAGTCCGCAGCCGCTGTCAGTGCGGAGAGCCGGGAGTGATTACGTAATATATGCGATGCTGCCGGCTTCTCCTCCAGGTCCCCACTGAGAGGGGCGTGTTTTTATATTTATTGTTGTCCTGTGTTGATTGTGTTTCACTTTTTGTATAAATAATAAAATCTTTGTCGCTTTTTGCCCAGCCTTGTGTACACATCCTATCTTTTTCTTGCTTTGTTTGGATTGTATAGCCTTATTGGGATGCGTTGGCTCGTGTATATGTATAAACATAGGTAGTGCCTGTCCTTCATATTTTTTGTCTAGGGTGGGGCACATTTGGTGGATTTCTTTTTCGGGGTTGACAGGTCCCCCTATCTACTAGGGGGCATGTGTGGGAGCTAACTTTCTACTGGGGAGCAAGTGCTGGGCTACATAAAGTATACTGCAAAAAGTTCGACCTCCGGAAAAAGAACAGGGACAAAAAAGAAAAAACAGAGGAGCTACTGAACCGGCACTCTCCCACTATAGTAACCAATTCACACAGATAAAAAAGGTCAGTGCTCAACTCTTCTAAGTCACAATTCACATTCAGTAGGTAATCTCACCACCTTCCCTTCAGGTAGAAATTGAGGATCTCCTAGGTTTCTCCTGCCTTTTCCTCGTTCTCCTGAACACTGGATTCCAATGCACCCCTGAACCACTCCCGTGTCCGTGGTGCACTCTTAGTCCTGTGCCAGAAGATAAACGAACAAATAGTGCAGAATTCCAAGGTTCAAGAAGGATATTTTATTGTATATACTCACAAAGTGGAGTTAAAAAGCGCGCATGTAACAGTGTAAAAAACGCCAAACACCTCGCCCTCACTACGGAGTGCTGCTTCATCGTTTGCTACAACAGTATATATATGCATTGTTCGTGCATTTTGCACTTTATGTTTTGTGAACAAACCATTAATTATTAAATTAGGGGGTGCTGTTTATATAATAAATTGGGGGTGCTGTACTAGCTTTAATTAATTCCAGGATACAATATACCGTATATACTCGAGTATAAGCCAAGACCCCTCATTTTAAAGGGAACCTGTCACCAGGAGACCCCTTTTTAGCAACCCCTCCGTCCCCATAGAGCAGTGGTGGCGAACCTATGGCACGGGTGCCAGAGGTGGCACTCAGAGCCCTTTCAGTGGGCACCCAGGCCATCACCAGAGAGGACTCCAGGTCCTCCTGCATCGGCCCTGACAATTCTTCCTGTTTATGGGACCCTGGAGGGGTCATAAATGATCATCCAAATTTCTTTTATTTTCTGCTTTGTTGGTGTCCTCAGGGTACGGTTATGAATGAAAGATGTGACAGAGAAGGGAGTATAAATCACAAATAAAATTTCTGTGCTGGCACTTTGCGATAAATAAGTGGGTCTTGGTTGTAGTTTGGGCACTCAGTGTCTAAAAGGTTCGCCATCACTGCCATAGAGCATTGCACATACACTGCTAAACATTTTTTGTATGAAAAATCGGTTTTACAGAACAAAAGATATCTTATATATTACCTTTGAATTACATGTATTGTGTGACTGGTCTAGAAGCCCCCTGGGAGGAGCTAAAGAGGAGTAATTTCCCCCCAGCCTTGGGAAACCGCTCCCCCGTGTGTGAGATTTTCAAAAGTATACTCCCGCCCCTCACCCGCCCTTCTCCTTTATTCTTTAAAAAGGGGTCTCCTGGTGACAGGTTCCCTTTAACACAAAAAACTGTGAAAGCCTATTGACTAGAGTCATGCCTAGTATATACCCTGCCAACTCATACCCCCAGTTTATAGCCAGAAGCTCCTTGTTTCCAGTATATAGACAGCCAACTCATGCCCCAAGTATATAGCCAGAAGCTCCTTGTTTCCAGTATATAGACAGCCAACTCATGCCCCCAGTATACACCCAGCTTTTTACCCCTCAGTATATAGGTTACAGCCCCTGCCCCCTAGTATATAGCCTGCAGCACCTGCCTCCCCCAGCTTATACCCTGGAGTCCCGCCCCCCCCAGTTTATACCCTGCAGCCCTGCCCCCCAGTATATAGCCTACAGCCTGTGCCCCCCGGTTTATAGCCTACAGCCCCTGCCCTTCCAGTATGTAGCCTGCAAACCCTGCCCCTCCAGTATATAGCCTGCAGACCCTGCCCCTCTAGTATATTTCCTGCAGACCCTGCCCCTCCAGTATATTGCCTGCAGACCCTGCCCCTCCAGTATATAGCCTTCAGACCCCTACCCCCCCAGCTTTATAGCCTGCAGCCCCCCCCCCCCAGTTTATAGCTTGCAGCACCAGCCCCCCCTCCCCCCCAGTATATAGCCTGTAGGAAAATAAAAATGAGTGTCGGAAAGTGAGTACACATTTTGTTTTCTTTCTTGACTCCAGTATAAGCCAAGTTAGGGTTTTTCAGCACATATTTTGTGCTAAAAAAACTCGGCTTATACTCGAGTATATACAGTATATGAGAATTAATTTAGGAAGCACTTATATGTCATTTGTCATAATAGTATAAGATGGGAACTAAAGTATGGGGGGGGGGGAGCAAAAATCTTGTGAGTCTGAAGACCCAAAGTGGTTGCCCTTCCTATGAGAACTTATCCCATAGAGCTGTCAGATAAGTGTGTACGATCAGATGTAACATTCGTTCTGCTCTGAGCTGGATGGTGGATTATAATTACTATTTTGCAGCCTATTGGGCCCTGTGTGGGAGGGATCCACACTCCAACTGGTTTCATGAGGTTTATTTTCAGCTTCTGTCATCTGCAAATCCTCAGCGTTCTGCTTTTAGTGTGCTTTGTATTTCCATACACCGTTGGGTTTGTGTGCAATAAATGTGAATACCATGAAGAAAAAATGTTACATTTCATGACAATATTCCGAAAAATTCCTTTATTTCAGCATTAATAAGACAAGATAGGTGACTTGGGTGTTCATGAGAAAGTACAGAAATCATTTGTTACTGTAGGGATCTAGAATAAACCAGAAGCCTTAAAATAAAATGCCAACTCATACTTGGTTATTATACTTAGGTTTTACCAGCAGAAAAATTATCACAGATTTTGTTTGTGGAATTCCATGTTATATGGCTGCATTATCAGACCTCTGGATTATCGGATGCTGGATTAAAGGATTTTTTAAAACTATATACTATATAAAATTATATATATATATCTATAATCTATATCTCAGCAGATTGTTACCCAGTATCATTTCACATTATATTATACAGTGCTGCCCTCATAAGTTTGCAAGCCATTTACATTCAAGAACTTCTCCCATATATTCTTATGTTTGAGATTTAAAGTGACACAGATAACTGGTTCCTTAGAGACGTATCACGAGTATGAAGCGCTCATCTTTCTTTCGATCCTGTCAGTCATGAGGACCACAGTTCAGTACAGTTCCTCTTATTCACATTCATAGTGTGTTATCTACAAGTGTCATTCACATTTTCCACATTCAAGGATATCTAAATCTCATATTGTATTGCTATAGCTGTATAGATAATGCACATTCATTGTTGATAATTGTGACTTCAAGCTAAGGAAAAAAAAATTAAATGGCAAAAAGTGTTGGCAGGTGACTTTCCAGATTTCATCTCTGAAGAAGTCCAAAGTGCGTGGTCATGGAACTCACATTCTAAGAGAATAGAGAACATCGAACCAAAAGCCAACGACGTGTCCTAGTGCTGTTTCCGAGTGGTCCTCACAGTAGAAGCAGCGACATGAGTGAGAAACCTTGTTATGTCCTCGCGGAAACATGAACACAGAACAATAAGACGAGACATTTGACCTCAAGTACAAAATCCCAAGAAGCAGTCACTGAGGCAGCCATGGTCCATGACACCCAACTGTAGGGTGGTCTCCATCGAGGCAAGGCGCAGATCCTTTCACTATCGGTTCTCAGCCAATTCAGACGTTCCACCACAGCAATAAACATGTCTTGCCGGACGAGTCTCAACCACTGAGGCCACTTAGAAGAAAGCAACAAAGGTCTTCTGAGGTAGTCTAATTGTATCACTGCATCTTCAAGTTTTTCAGTGATTTCGAGACTTTACTGTGGGGAAAAAAGAATTAAACTTCAGTAAATGTAAGATTAGGCATTTCTGCTTATAGTAGTTAGTATGTTCCCTTTAAACACCAGGAACTATTCTAACAATGGGGGAGATTTATCAGAAGTGTCTGAGAGCAAAACTGTCCATGGCAACCAATCAGAGCTCAGTTTTCATTTTCCCACAGCTGTTTATAAAATGAACGATTAGCACTGATTGGTTTCCATGGACAATTAGAAAAGTTTTACCTCAGACACTTCTGATAAATCTCCCCATAAATGCTTATTTCGTCATCATGTTTTTTTAAATGAAATGTCTTTCTTTTTTTGTCTGTCTTTCCTGTCCTGGCCATGGTGTGCTCCAAAAAGTGTGACTTGTAGACTTTTGATGCATAATCATTAATAAATTCCCCCAGTGACTTCTATGGAAGAGTGTTGTGGGCAAGGTCTATGTTTGTAATATTAGTTCCTATATACAGGCGGTCCCCTACTTAAGGACACCCGACTTACAGACAACCCATAGTTACAGACAGACCCCTCTGCCCACTGTGACCTCTGGTGAAGCTCTCTGGATGCTTTAAAATAGTCCCAGACTGCAATAATCAGCTTAAAATTGTCTGCAATGAAGCTTTATTGATAATTCTTGGTCCTATTACAGCAAAAAAATTTGAAACTCCAATTGTCACTGGGGCAAAAAAAAAAAAATTGTCGGGAACTACAATGATAAAATATACAGTTTCGACTTACATACAAATTCAACTTAAGAACAAACCTACAGTCCCTATCTTGTATGTAACCCGGGGACTGCCTGTAGTTATGTATAGTTCCTTTTAGGTTATGTATATTACCATTGATTTTAATCCTGTCTGTGATTTTAGTGAGATTTGAAAAAAAAAAAAGTTATCTCTACATAAAAGGAAGTGTTATATAAGACAATTATAAAGCTCAACGCTTATATGTGGAGAAACAGGAATCCAGTGACTATACGGTGTTCAAATCATGATAAATTGTGTCCAGAAGTCACAATCTGATACATTTTAACCAGAGATGTGTGCTTAAAAAGCACCAAGGCCTGAAATCTACCATCAAATTCCAGCAAGATAAACCAGGGACACTTACTTATAGATACAGGCACAGTGACTGTGATAATCTTTTATATTTGCTATCCATCACATCCTTCCTTGTAAAATATACATTTAGAATTATTCTAATGAGTCTGAAGGGCTTTGGGAGCGTTACCAGTGCCCCTCAGTGCTGCAGATTCACAGACTGTTACAATGAGCAGAACATGTCACACTCTCCCCCTGTTCTCTCCCTCCACATTTTCATATTAATTTACCTTTACTTTCCCTTTATCGTCCTGATCACATCCATCACTGTGAATCCCCCCAGTAGTTACCTGAAACAGACAGAAATGCACTTAATATTTAAAAACTTTTTATCTAAAACATTGCTTATGCCTATGACTTTTGGTGGTAAATTGGTGTATTTTCGTCTATTTACTGTACTATCTTCATCCAGTAATTGGGTGGGAGAATATTGTAGAACATAAGTAATTTAGGACATACAGGTACCCTGCATACAATTGTAGTTGTGGTCCTGAGACAGAACTGATAATAATCATTGATCATGTTTGCCTGACATAACTAGACTTCTAGGTTAGGCACATTGAAAGTAGGTACTGTGGCCTAGAGAGAGAATTGAGCGCAGAGGTGAAAGCTGGGATGACCTATTTTGCCCGAAAGATGATCAAAACTGCTTATATCATACATATCCAATTTTCTTATCCACTTTTACTCTTTAGTTACGAACTTACCATTCTTGTCACATCCCCTGTAAATGTAACCCCTTTGTTTGGACGTGGATCCTGTGACCCCGTACTGCTTCCTCCAAGTGAATTCTTTCTTATTCCTGTAATATAATAAAAAGAATTATTATAATAAATGAACACATGAACAAAGTATCCTACAGCATAAAATGATAAAGCTTGTGTTTGTTTTAGCTTCTACCAGTTAAATTAATATAGCAGACTCCCAGAGACTAGACATTTGTGGATAGGGGATAAAAAAAAACCCATTAAAGGGAACCTGTCATCAGCAATTGGCCTAATATCCACTACCAGTATATTGTCAAGCAGCGTAACACCTTTGAGTTATTGTTTCTTTCATGGCCCAGTGTGGTGGCATCAACTAGAAAATCAACTTTGAAGTGAGATGTAAATTAGTTGTATAAAATCAAGGAGGTGGAGAGTTTAACACTGAGGTCAAGGTGGGAGCTCATGCATCAGACTTCAGGAGATCTGGTCAGTGATGTCTCTGGATGCTGGACCATCAATTAGAGTGAAGGGGCTTTCTGCAGACGAGAGACCTTGACATAAGTGTTAAAATCTCCACCTCTTTGACTTTATACAACCATTTAAATTTCACTTCAAAGTTGATTTTCTGGATGAGGACACCACACTGGCTCATGAAAAAACTCAATCTGGAAGGTGTTTAGCTGCGTAGAAACATACTGGTAGTGGTTTATTAGGTCAATTTCTGATGACAGGTTCCCTTTAAGGTGCCTCAAAAAGTCATGGCAAGATTACTACCTGCAGCATCATGTGACTTGATCATATTTTGATATTAAGCTTTATAACTTTGCTCCATATACTTATTCTGGTATGTATATAATATCTCATGATAACTATATGAACAATGACTTGTTATCATGCTCTTACATGGTCTATTGAGTATAGTAGTAGCATTCCAAAACTGAAACATGTAGTCTTCATTAATAGAAAATCTGAGATCTTACCAGTTGCTGGGAGAAGTTCTAATCTCTGCAAACTGTTTCTCCTTGATGGGTTGAAGCTGCCCTTAGAGAGTCGCCTCTGTCGGCTGGAGAGCATAGCTGCTGGAGAGACAATTCCTGGCGGAGGCACTTTTCCCATCCGGTAATACAGCTCCTCAATCTCTTTCTTCTGCAGAGCTTGTAATAGCTGCACTTCAGACATGTGCCTACAGGGCAGAGAATTAAGGATTTCACATTATAGTCACGATAGTTCTCTTATTTGCATACAAAGGGGAAGACTTATCAATATCATTCAGAAATAATTCTGACAAAGTTTAAATAAACATTTAAAGTTTATTATGTCATAAATAAATAGAGCAGGTGATAATAGTAAACTTTCTAATATACGTCATTAAGTAAAGTAGTGTCTTTTTCTGCTTCTTTCTCCTGCAGTGAGTAGTTGATTTCTAGTCATGGTTTTCCATAAAACATCTCACAACTGGGCCAATCCACCAGTAAATGTGACAAATATATAAAAACATCACAGCCCTTTTGGACAGTAGTGGAACCTGATTTTTCCCCCCCGAAACTTACTTCTGTCTGAGTTGCTGAAGCTCCTCGAATATTTCCTCATCTTCACTCTCGGTATCATCACTGCTGAGATAGGAGATACCTCTGGTGTAGTGGAGCCACACCTGAACTGTGGAGATCTGCTGAGGGGTCTTCTCTGTGTTCTCATCCCCACTAGAAGACCTGTTGTCTACATCCTTCCCATCACACACAGCTATTACACTGCTGCTGTCCACAGAGTTTTCTCCATTCATAATACTGCCGTTTTGGTTAAGGCTTTCATTGATGGAATTATCTTGGCAGCCATCTTCTGTTACGGTGTTGTTGTTGAGGACACAGGCACATACGTCTTCCATATCTGCATCACAACAATCCCCTGGATTCTGTCTGCAGGTCTCAGTTTCGGAGCAACTGACTGGCTTGCCCCATGCGACTGTGTCCATGTTACCATTGGGGGTAAGTATCTCAGGGTCGGAGAAATTTTCCTCTGTGTCCTTATCGGTGCTGAAGTCTGTATCAGAGGAAGCAGTCTCGTACTGCTCAGGGGTAGTGTCTGAGGTCTGGGATACCTCAGGGCTGCTGTTTAGGTTCCATGCTGCGTCACTTTCTGCAGTGTCTTTCGTAGTAGTTACTTGAAACCTTCCTACAACCTTTGGCTTGGCCTCTGTGAAGGGACCAAATGCAAAAATTATGTTTAGACACTGTAATTATTATTTTATGATCAGAGAAGGACAAAAATATGTTACTATTATGAGCTGGATAACATCGGGCAAGGGCTCACATACACAACCATGTTCAGCTGTTCCATATTTCTAGGACTGGCCACATCAGGGTATGCGGATATATCACAATTGGCAGGGGCGTAACTTGAGGGGGTGCAGAGGTTGCGGTCGCACCAGGGCCCAAGAGGTTTAAGGGGCCCTTATGGTGTCACTTTCCCATATGAGAAGACTATTACTATAACCCTACATTATAGTCGGGGGCCTGGCACAGACTTTGCACTGGGGCCCATCAGCTTCTAGTTACGCCACTGACAATTGGGAAAATTAGGCTGTTATAATGGAGCTTTGTCATATATGGGAATGATGGTGTCACAATGGGACAGTGTGATGTCATATTCCTGATTGTGATGCCATAAATGGGAATGATAGTGTCACAACTTGGTTTTTTGATGTCACAATCCAGACTTATGATGTCACAATGAACTGAAAGTGCTTAGTTTTCTATACGGCTGTGAGTTCTAACCTCACATTTGTCATAAAACTCTGTACGCAGAGCATTGTTCAAGTGTTGGACAACTCAAAGCATCATGGAAAACTATGACGTTATGAGATTAGCTCTCGTCAGTCTAAAAAATGTGGCCAAAATGCAGAATCCTATCATGCAACACAGATGTGATGAGACCCCCAAGCCATAGTTGATTTTTAATGTCCTGTAATTCAAATTCTTGAAATCATTGAATACTTACCATTAGAGGTGGTACTTGGCACGGGATTCAATGGGGATACAGGTGAAAGAGGTTGTATCTGGAAAAAAGGCAATTCAATAAGTATCAGGAATTTTTGTGTTACGGTTATATCGATGCTTGACATTGAACAGAGATAAACTATCATAAAAAGTAATAGATGATTAATTGCATTCATTACATGTTCTTGCATTTCCCAATTGGGCCACAAGATGTCAGCAGTGTGTCAGAGGTTTCTTTCCTGACAACCCTAGAATTTAAAGGGCTTGTCTGCTCTAGATAATCCGGTTCTGTTAAACTATACACTGGATCAAAAGCTGATTACAGGCTTCCTGCCGCTGAGACCCCAGCGATAGCGATCTAATGTAGTGTATATGAGAGCATGGTATGGTTCAATTTCCATCACTTTTATTACCCGCTCCTCCAGTATAGATCCTCTCTATTCTGGCTAATAAATAAGATTCTGAAATCTATCCAATTTCCAGTTCAGGGGGTTGGTCACTTTACATCATGTTTTTGTAATGTGTGTGTAAGTGCAGGGGGCAGGATATTCGTTAATTTATAAATATACATCTAGTAATAGTTCTGCACTGCTTTCTTGATATGTGAAGTGAAGCCTCCTGTCTTTTACCTCATCAGCCAAACATTCATGTCCATAACATGGCTGCAGATGGAGGATCATGTGATCTCTAAATGTCCATGAGCTATAGCCCCTGTCTGGACCTTAAACTTATATTCCTGAAACTATTATAAAGTCCTGGCAGGGCGATTGCTTGTAGTTAGCGATCACATGACCCTCCATCTCAGGCCATTATATGGACAGCAATATCTGGCCGATGAGGTAAAAGACAGGGGGCTTCACTTTACATATCAGGAAAGCAGAAGTATTCCCCCCCCCCCCCCAACACTTACACACACATTACACAAAAGATGAGGTTAAGTGGACAACCCCCAACCCCTTTAAGACACTTCAGCGACACCTGAAATCTGTACACACCTTTATTCCACCTTCTAGTTGGGGCAATATGGAAGTTCAAAGGAAATACCAGTATACACTTATTGTGGAGATTTATCAGAAGTGTCTGAGGTAAAACTGTTCTAGTTGCCCATGGAAACTCAGAGCTGCCCAGAGCTCAGCTTTAATTTTATAAACAAAAAATAAAAGCTGAGCTCTGATTGGTTGCCATGGGCAACTAGAACAGTTTTACCTCAGACACTTCTGATAAATCTCCCCAATAAGTGTATATTGGAATTTGGGGACATGAAGACACTCCTGATAAATCTCCCCCATTATGTACAAGATAGGCAAATCAAAATTTGTGTTCACCCCACTACTTCCATCAATGAGACCATAGTGAGAAGATACTATTCAAGGGAGTTTACTAGCCCCCAAATCATATCACAAGATTATAAGATTTCCAGATATAACTCCCAGATTTAGAAATGTATTGTTTCTGAGAAAATGCTATTTGTATCTTCATGTAAATTAGGTTTTTCGGTGCACTAGGGGAGTGGCTGGACCTGCTGGTGCACTTGTCTTCTTTCTACACATTAGAAATTTTAGAAAGGGGTTGCACCAGCAGCCATGTACCAAGAACCTAAATGGAACCTAGATAGAAGACCTAGATAGAAATGGAATTTTCTCTGAAATGACAGATAAGAAACCTGACAGATTACTAAGTGCTCTACATAGGGCTGTTATACTATCTTTATACTAGTAATCACAGTAAAAGTCGTAATCATTTTGCCATAGTAAATAATATTCCTATATTTTGCTATTTTTCCTGCGTAAAGTTTCAGTCATGTTAGAATCAGTCATTGTTGTCTCATCAGGGGTGCACTCGCCTCTCATTACACATCCTCTGGGTACAGACGACATTAGGTGGAGAGAATAGATGTCATTTATCACTAAAACTCTGAAGCAATTCAACTTATTTTCCACCTGTGTGGCCTCAAGCTATCAGTTTGTTAGGGAGCTGCGAAAACTCTAGATAACACCAATTTTATGTAATCCGTGTGATGACAGGTCTTTGTGTTTCGGTCTGCATGGCTTTATATTTTTCTTTAATAACTCTCCAAGGTTTCCAGTGTATTATGATCCAGATAATGTCATCATCATCATCATCAATTTCCCATGCACTCTGCTATCTTTTAGATTTCTTTAAAGAAACCTGTCACCGTTAAATAGCGGCCCAATTTTCTGTCTGTGTATAGTATAGT
Source organism: Engystomops pustulosus (assembly GCF_040894005.1). Taxonomy (NCBI): domain Eukaryota; kingdom Metazoa; phylum Chordata; class Amphibia; order Anura; family Leptodactylidae; genus Engystomops; species Engystomops pustulosus. The sequence continues at coordinate 149,649,296 of NC_092416.1, read as the reverse complement.
GTATAGGGCATGTGTTATATGCAGGCAACGTGTAATAGAGCGAGATGAGATGTGAAAATTGTATATATTCTCTTTTTTTCAGGCAGAATGTTATAGAGCAAGATGTGAGCAGATCGTACATAGTGTCCTATCTGCAGACAGCATGTCATAGACCAGGAGGAGCTGGGCAGATTGTACATAGTGTCCTATCTGCAGACAGCATTTTATAGAGCAGGAGGAGCTGAGCAGATTGCACATAGTGTCATATCTTCAGGTAGCATGTTATAGAGCAGGAGGAACTAAGCAGATTGTATGTAGTGTCCTATCAGCAGGGAGCATGTTATAGAGCAGGAAGAGTTGAGCCGATTACACATAGTCTACTATTTGCAAGCAGCATGTTAAAGAGCAGGATGACCTAAGCATATTTTTTTTTTAAAAATTTGTCTCGTTGTGCACAGTGCACGACACAAAACTGGCGCAAACACTTTATAAATACAAAGACGTTCTTTTCAGTGCAAAGTCAAAACTGGCGCAGCCAGAATAATAGATCTTGCCCAATGAATCTTTCTTTACAGAGCTATAAAACAATCTGCTCAGCTCCTCCTGCTCTATAGTAGGCCGCCTTCAGGTTACATAGCATTTTTATGATGGCAGATTCCCCTTTAATCAAAATCCACAGTTTTTTTTATCTTGTACTTAGCCTAAGCATCAATTTATGCAAAAAAGGCACAGCGTTCTGAATTTTTATGAGCTCACAGCAATCAGACCATGCCCAAGTGGTCCTTGAACACACTAATGCATTCTGCCCTCCATTTTCATAAGAGCCGTCCCATGCAAGTAACATCGTCTACAAATATAACAATGGAAAAGTACTGCAGAAACTAAGCTCTTTCAGAACAAAAGTCCTCCAAAATGGAAGTTGCTGCTACAATGGATATGTTGATTTCTTGGTAGACTAGTAGGTCCGCTTTGCTCCAGCTTCTTTGATTCCCACATGCTTGTTCATTTTCTCCATCTATCTCCACATTTCCTCCTCCACCTTTTACTACCCCAAATCCACTTCCCCAAGTTTATTGAGATGAAAGCTGAACACACATTTTTTTTATAAATTTATAAGCTTGCCTGGTATCCAGGGATATCTATAGCAAGGTGGGGGAGGGGATTTGTGGCCTCTTCGGGGCTAAATCCGTCAGCTCCTCCCCATGCCTTCTCAGCATTCAACAGTAATGTCATGCAATCATCATTGGTCCTTTAGCCTCCTAACATTAGAAAACTGTATCCCATACATATATCTGATCACATGAAATCACAGCATGCCTCCATGGTGGATGGGGAGAAGTAGACGTCCATGGAGACATGCTGGGATTTCATGTGATGAGATATATACGCATAGGGTACAGCTTGCGACTATTAGGAGGCTAAAGGACCTTAGATGATGTCACGCAAGTCACATGACATTACTAAATGCTGAGAAGGCATGGGGAGGAGCTGCTGGATTTAGCCTGAGGAGGCTACACCCTCTGGCTTGCTATAGATATCCCTGGATACCAGGCAAGATTATAAATGTAATTTTATGGGGATCTGAGGGAAACATATTTTAGCTAAAAGAAGGATGTCAGTCAATAGGGCTCATATGGCAAACTTTACTGTACTCCAGGTTTCATATCACCCATGGCTTGTATGTGGATGCCCCGCAATTCAGATCCAATCCATGAAGTCATTCAGTGAGTGTCTTCTTCAGAGCCAAACTATTTTGTTCTTTCACATGTTAGAAATTTTACCAAATGACCTAAAATGTCCTGGTTACCATAAATACTTGAAGGAGGCATAAAGTTCCATAAAACTTCTTCACATCAGAAATAAGGAAGTACATCATGGTTGGACCTACATGTTTGGAACCTCCTATGGGTTCTTACTCATAGTAGTAGTACTTCCTTATTTTTAAAAAGGAAGAAATACATTTTTTGAGTAAACATGTTCTGAATGAACTCCATCATGTATTCAGTGATCTCCTTTGTCGACAATCTAATGCAACAGGAGGAAAGATCTGATGCAATCTGAACAAAAGATTCCACGCCAAGTCTATAAGTTGTCCGCTGACTGTTACACATATTTTGGTACGATTCTGGACACCATGTTGAAAGTCACTGGGTTCTTTAGATTGATCTATTCTTCAACATTTCTCTATGGAGATTGAATAGATATGTATCTCATTTTCTGTCCATTCGGGGGCCAAGACACTGCTGCTGACGTCTGGCCATGCGGTGTATGATAAACAACTAGCTTTGTGCACTACCAGGTCGCACTTAGCTGTGAATAGATTCTTAGGGTATGTTCACATATGTTGACATTTTTTTGGGTGGGTTAAACACTTCAAGGTTTATTTCTACGTAAAAAAAAATCAGTAAAGATGATGATGCGGAAAAAAAATAAATAAAAAAATAAAACAAGCATTTTACACACCAAAGTATGTGTCTTTTAATGACGTGTGAACATAGCCTTAGGGGCATTGCTCCATCGTATTAAAAAAAACATGCAAATTCTCTCTACCAAAAGAAGGACCACTACGCCACCTATTGGAGAAGTATCGGATGCCGACTTACAGGGTAATAGGTGACACACTAGTGAGACAGTTTTCTAGTGACAGAGGTAATTTGCACATATATAGATAACAAAGTCCATTAACGCCATTCTAAATGTAACACAAACATCACAAACATCTTTGTTCTAGATTTTATTCATAAAATGATTTATCCAAAAAGTAAAAACAACTGAGAGATGAGAATGTACTTTATCCATACTGTCCAATGTATGTCACAATGTCATTCAATCCATTAATAGTGTATACGGTTAAGCTCCTGTGTCACATGTATGATGAGTGGGCTCCCATATGTCTCACTGCATACATAATATCCATCTGTCCTAGCCTGAGTACATTTTGGTTATTGGCTTAGTGAGAGGTAAGCAGCTGCCAGTTACCAATTTTCATTGTACCAGTTTTCACTATTGCCCACTTATCATTCAGTAACAAAGGATATGCATAACCAGACACATGCAAGTGGGCCTTCCCTGCCCTTGAGAGCTTACAATCTAAAAATTCAACCAGAAACGGCTTACTTTTAAGATCTAAACTGATCAAATAGTCTTGGAAAAGCTCAAAGAATAATATTAGCATAAATTTTTCTCTCTTACGTCATATATTTTATTTACAATGTGTTCAGACTTTTCTCTGAATATTGTTGCATTCTGTGGGCTTAGGGGTCCAATGGGTGGTCCTAGTGACTGTATATCTGTATTTGGAATGGCTGTAGGAACACCCACTAGACTCCTAAATTCACAATAAGCAGAGATTAAAGTGACATGTGTGGACAAAGCCTAAGAATAAGATAAACAAGGTGCAGTAATGCTGATATTTTAGGGGCCATCAAAATACAAATTGGAGTATGATGACTCCAATTTTACCAATATATTTCACACCCAATACAAAGCAATCCCATTCATAGGCTTATTAAAACCATCTCATCCTTAATAGTAGAGAACTATATATTGGGATCTCATCTGGGTCTAAGAAAAGAAAAAGACTGAATAAATTCATGCAAAGCATAAAAATGGGCCCGACTGGAACCAAGACCCCAAGGGTCCCTACATATCAATAAAGCAGCCTCTACAGTATATACATCCTTGATAATAAAGCCATTATAGTTAAAGTGCAGTCAGTGAATAGAAAATCTGTTACATATTTCAATCCGAGAGATGTCTTAAGAGTCAACTCTACAAATATCCTGGCAAAGATATCTACACACATGCATAGGGACATTGGTGGATACAGTTTACTTAACCTAACAACAAACTTTGCAGGTATCAGTAGTCCGTTGTGTTTTCTAGCAGCTCTCATCCCTCCGCTCTTTATCTAGAGCTTACTGTCTTATCAGAACTGCTGAGTGGAGACCTAGCTCCTCAGACTCACTGCTCCCTCTGCAGAGAGCTTCCATGTAATCTGACACGTCAATAAGCTTTTGCAGAAAAGTAGACTAAAAGGAAGGAAGCTGATAAGAGCCAAAGTAGAAGGAGAAGGAAGCACTTTTCTCCGATAAGTTATATTTCAAAATAACTTGTGTTGCCTTGTACTATAAGTTAAAGGAAACCTACCATTTAGAATGAAAGGGGTAAGCTGTAAGTACCGAGCACCAGCTCAGGGTGAGCTGGTGCCGGTACTTACTGTTGTTAATGTTATAAACCGCGGTATTGCGGTTTTAACAGTTTTTAAACTTTAGAACAGGAGAGGCTTCGGGCTGCGCGCGACTGTGCACGCGCAACATCTCCGCTATTTCCAATGTAGGCGCGCGCACGATCGTGCGCATGCAGCACCGAAGCCTGTTCTGGTCTAGAGTTTAAAAAGTGTTAAAACCGCGATACCGCGGTTTATAACACTAACGAAAGTAAGTACCGGCACCAGCTCACCCTGAGCTGGTGCTTGGTACTTACAGCTTACCCCTGCCATTCTAAATGGTAGGTTTCCTTTAAGTCATCAGAACCTATAACACCAGTGAAAACAAAGCAAAACCACCTACACAATCACTCCCTTCCCTGCAATGCAAATATTACGTTGGTGGAAATCTACCTAAGTTTAAACAAGTGCATCAGAGAGACACCTGGTTCCTTATTGGGCCATGTATTACTTCAGTGTAATTCAAATTAAGAAACTGCCACCCTCATGGTTTTTTGGCTAAAGCTACATACACACGTCTGCATGATGGCAGCTGTAAGCAAGCCACAAAACCAGTAGCTAGTTCACGGCTGCCATAGACCTGTATTGCACGCGGACAGTGCGGTGAGCATATTTTTGTCTCACTGCACCGTGTCTGAGCCACGGCCACTCAGCTTCCCTATGAAGAGGGGTGGGGTGAGCTGCGCTCATACCCTCCTTCTCCGGGCGGCTGCTGCTGAAGTGTGCATGAGGCCTAATTTTGAGTTTTTGGCCACTTATGGGAGATTTATCATATGTTTCTGAGGTAAAACTGTTCTAGTTATCCATGGAAACCAATCAAAGCTCAGCTTTAATTTTATACACAGCTGTGGGAACATGAAAGCTGAGCTCTGATTGGTTGCTTTGGACAACTAGAACCGTTCTGCTCTAAGAGACTTCTGATAAATCTCCCCCAAACATTATAGATGTATCTTCACAATACCTTTATTCACCCTCAAGTGTGTCTCAAGTTAATTCTCGCCTGTCAGGATGCCCATACACTTTCAAGACACTATTATGTCTGACAAAGAGAACTAGTTCTTGAAAACTCATCGTCAAATATACAGCCTCAAAAGGGTATCACCTGATTTCTTCACTATCTATGGCCAACACTGTAAACATCTACACTACTACCTTACACTTTCTAAAGCTTCAAAAAACTTTTCCTGATAACTCCTAGGCAGATTTTCACTTGGTTCAACATGGCCTGATGCTCTATCCCAATACACGTCACATGTGTAGTGGAAACTGACTGGTTCAACCAACTTGTCCAATACTGTATGTATGGTGGCTGTCACACCCATCCTATTATTAGCAATAGGATAATTCCCAAGAAGTAAACAGGTGGATTGTTTTAATTGTGCAAAAATATATATGTATGACAAATATACAACAAGTGTTCTGATCTTTTTGGACCATGAAACTCAAAATGGCCAAAATAATTTTTAATGATTTTATAATTTGATTATAAATATGAAAAATCTAGTAAACCAAGTTGCCTGTATTGACCTGGTGTAACCTATAAATGAAGGGCCTCCCATATGCCTCATTCTCGGAGTACTATACTGTAACCAGGATTTGTACTGAGAGATGATTATGAGGTCAGGGAAGAAGCCAGCGGCTAGAGTGTAATCAAGTCAATGGTATCTCTTAAATCCCCAAATGTTAATGCGTTTTACAATCCTTAAATATACCCTGTTATACGTAACACGGTAGCAGCATTTTATGCAAATGACATGTTTTAATAATATCTAAAAATAAAAGGAACAACTCATGTTCCAGGAAGAGAGTCAAAGCAAAATAAGTAAATAATTTAATAACTAGAATCGGATTCCTGTACGTATTGAGCGTGTCCGACAAAATGACACACAATTTTACTAATTTTACTATCTTAGAGATGAAAGTTTAAGGTGCAACTATGTCTATAGAAGTACAAAAATTACACCAAATTTTTTTGGCAGTTCAAGAATTGTAACTATAAAAATATTTATTATGTTTAAATTATTTCTCATATTTTTACTTAAGTTTTTATATATATATTTCAGATTTTTTTTTAGGTATATATTACATACAATAAGATAAAAGGCAGTATTGGTTTGCTAAAAAATATTCATTTCATATAAAGCATATTTTTTTTTATTAAAAGAGCTTTTTAAAAATATTTTATTAAAATATATGATTTTTTTTAGGTTTATTATGTTTATGAATATAGTAAACTGCAAGATAAACTGTTATTTAAGACATCATATGAGCGGTCTTCTTTGTAATAAGTTTTCAAGTTTTGATATAGAAAAGTAGGGTAATCTTATTGTGGCTCATTGATTATGATTATACAGAGCCCTGTGCATAGATTATTAATAGTTTTCGGGCTGAAAAACCTGTTTATAAGTTATAATTTCTTTGTATTTAATGGTTCCTCGTATTTGTAACACACAAAGATAGCATCTAGAGAGCCATGATCGACTGATGCCCTAAATGAAGGGGTCACTGTATCACACATTTTTGCTCTCTCTCTCTTTGACACCATATTTTTGCAGTAATGTTAAAAAAATCGGGAGAAAAGTGGGTGTGGCTTAGCAGAAACGGTTGTGGCCAACCAGAAAATGTAGCGCAAAAGCTACACATGTCCATCGAAAGTGTAGATCTCATTATGTAATATTCTGCCACGAAAACAACCCAAGATATTTTTATGTGTGCTATTGTTTTCAAAAATAAAAGATGAAAGATTTTATGTATTTCTCTTTACCCCAATGATTTCAGTTTCAATGTCAAACAAATTGAAGCATCATATAGACATAGTTATTCATAAAAAAATTACTTATACTTAAAATCAACAAGTAAAAAAAGCAGCAGCAATTGTTCCTCATATATAGTCCAAATACCCTGTGAACCTGTCTCTTTCTTCCCCTCTGTACAGGAATCAGTCATTGAGTGAGAAGACTGAGGAAAGTAAACAGCGTTAAGCTGAGGTGTAGCACAAAGCTTCTAAGCCCCAACACAAAATCTGTATTGGAACCCCCAACCAAAACGTACATCTATAGTACTAGTCTATAGGCCCCCTGATAGGCCACCTAATGGGCCCCAAAAGACGTATGGGCCCGGTTGTGTCTGCCCTCTCTACCCTCTTCAAGTCACGGCCCTAGCGTTAAGAGCTATATTATATGTGGGAGAGAAGTCTAGAAGAGGATATAGATAGGTTTAGGATATCCCTCATTATGAAATTAGCAAATATCAAACGGGTTCATGCACATGCGACAGAACTTACATTTAAGCATGAATAGTGATGTAAAAGTCTAAAACAGAAGCATAACACACAAAAAAATATAATTTACATAAATAAAGGCTTATTCCCTGCTAGTTCCAAATGAAACCAATACCATTATTTATATAAGTAAAACAGTCCATATGTTCCAATTAGGATAAGAATTGAATAAAAAGACATAAGTCGTTTAGTGGAGTCACGTTTGCAACTCCTGATATAATAGATTGTGACCTAAATGATAGGAAACCTACTGTAAAAGGCAATGGGGCAGATTTATCAAGCAATCTGAAAGTCAGAATATTTCCAGTTGCCCATGGCAACCAATCACAGCTCAGCTTTCATTTCACCAGTGCTCATGAATATTTTAAAGGGGAGCTGTGATTGGTTGCCATGGGCAATTGGAAATATTCTGACTTTCAGACTGCTTGATAAATCTGCCCCAATGTGTTCTGTAAATACCCTCAATAATCCTCATTTTTACAATAATTAACAGAAGTGACCATCAAGGTTCTTTTTATTAGACCTTAAAGGGGTTGCCCAATATGAGAAAATATGAGTACTTTCTTCCAAAAACAGTGGCACAACTGTACAGTGGTATTATTTGGTGAAAATAGAAGAGTTGCAATACCACATACAACCTGTAGTACTGTTTAGAGAAGAAAACAGCCATGTTTTTCTAACTCTGCTCAACCCCTTTTGAGGTTTACGATCTGATGTAGAACATTAACGAAAAGTGCTTTAAGTTGTGCTCACCTTGTGGCATGGTACTTGAGAAAAACAATACTTCACACTGATTTATTTGGAAAATCTAGCAGGAACTTAACCCTTTCATTAATCTGTTCAATGAACCACGTCCCAACAAGACAATGGACATCACCTCACACATTAAAGGCTAATGCTTACAGGTTTGTTCATGGTCTGTCCCACCACACATCCAGTAGCTTCTGAAACCTGATTTCCATTAGGAGATGAAGACACCTCGTTGTAAGCCCCTAACCCTGACTGGAGCTCAGGCAAGTCCTTGACAATCCCAGGAGAACGTGGCACTTCCATCTGCTGAGTAGGTTGTTGAGGGTATCCAGACATGTTTGTAGATGGCACTTGCTGAGGATACATTCCACTATGTGGCACACAATCTTGGGGTGCAAAAGGCTGTGAGAAATTGCCACCCGCATTAGAAAAAGTTTGCCCATGCATATTATGAAGATACATCCCACTGGCATGAGGGGATCCAGGGTATACATAAGGGCTCTGACCACGGAAATCTTTGACTGGACTTTGAGGTTGAGAGTAACTCGAAGGATAGATCAATGGTGAGTGAATGTGTCCAGGCATAGGCTGAGGAAAGGCAGGAGGCATCCCTTGTGGTTGTGTTGTAGCTGTTGATGCCACTGGTAACAAGGTTTGAGCCATGCTCATAGCCAGGGATAAGACATTAGCCAAGGAGAACATAGGTGCTGTAGCAGACCATTGGGTGGCTGGTGGAACATTAGAAGCTAATGCATTAGTCATAGTCTGTGGCACCATACCACTATTAATCATGTGTTGCAAAGCATTTCCATGATTGACAGAAGAATTCATCATGTTTGGAAATAATGAATTTTGGGATCCCATATGTCCTGCTGAAGATGAAGGCATCAAGTGTTGGGGTAAAGCAGAAAAGTAGTTACCACCATGCATGGAGCTGAAAGTTGCAGGTGGGAAGGTGTGAGAAGATGGCATGGAATAACTTGTTGAGAAAGGTACAGCTGGACTGGACGTGGTTTCGAAGGAAGGCCAAGTCCTACTGGCAGACAATGGAGAACCTAAGAAGCAAACAGATAGCAATGATGAGAAATAGGACAGCTATGAAACATAATCTGGATTCAACTAAATCTGCTGACACAAAATATTAAGTGTTGTCAAGGCATGTCCTTATTATGCTTTACACTGAAATATAAACTTATATTCATGGACAGGTACCAGTAAGGGGTTGGGGTTCCAAGTAGAGGATTCAAACGCTCACCCACGCTCCAGGCCGCTGTGCCATGAAAACTCCGCCTCTTTCCCTCCATCGAGCTGATCCCTGTCCTGCCTCCTGTATCTCCCACACCTCCCCACACTCCGGCGTTCTTGTTTGAAATCTTGCACATGCACAGAGCGCTTCTCATCTCCCCTCTGGCCCTGCGTGGGACCCAGAGGGAGAAACGCGCACTGCGAATGCACAAGATTTTGAACTAGAGCGCCGGAGTATGGGGAGGCTTGGGAGATAAAGGAGGCAGGACAGGTATCTGTTCGATGGAGGGAAGGAGGCAGGGTTTTCATGACACGGTGCCTTAAGGGAGTGGGTGAGCGCTTGACTCCTTTACCCCGAACCCTACCCACCTTAATGGCACCTGTCCATATATATAGCGTAAAGCCAGATTTGAAGCATTATAAGGAATAATGTTTTTGTTGGTTTACCAGCCATGCGGCTGGTGACAGGTTCGCTTTAAGTCAGCTTTGTGCTAAATAACTTAAACGGGTTGGGCACTATACTTCATGTTTTTGTAATGTGTGGGGAGCAGGATATTAGATAATTTACAATAATATACATCTAATAAAAGCTGCCATTCCTGTCCATCTAATGACTGGAGATGGAGGGTCATGTGAACCCAACTGTCTATGGCCAATCTGAATATGATTGTATTCATGAATAAAAGGTTAAAGAGGACCTGTCACCCCATTTATCGGCACTAGGAGCTGCTTACTAAAGTAAGCAGCTCCTAGTGCTTGAACAAACGCCACAGTGTTAGAGTGATAGCGTTACCGGAAACCTTCGGTAACGCTATCTAACACTGCAGCAGGGTATAGTGTAATTGTCGGACAACTCGCAAAGCTGTCCGACGTATTCATGAGGGGGCGGGGTTGGGGCGTAACTAGTGGCGGCAGTCAATGCCGGCCTATAGAGTGAGCGGGGCGGTCCGGGGTAGAGGCAGCGCCTCGGACCGCCACCTCATGAATACACTGTACCCCGCCGCAGTGTTTGATAGTGTTACCGGAGGTTTCTGCTATCACTCTAACACTGCGGCGTTTGATCAAGCACTAGGAGCTGCTTACTTTAGTAAGCAGCTCCTAGTGCCGATAAATGGGGTGACAGGTCCTCTTTAAGGTCCTGGAAGGTAGATTAACAATTAGAGATCACGTGACTCTCCATGGACAGGACAGAGATGGCAGCTAATGAGGTAGAAGACATTTCTGAACCAGGGGCTTTACTTTACATTGCAAGAAAGCCGTGCAGAACTTTTAATAGATGTATATTGGTAAATGATCTAATACCTTGTCCGCACGCATATACACACAATACAAAATATACGAGGCAAAGTGGCCAACCCCTTTAATCCATGCAAGGATGGGCAGAGGTTGCTAAACTTGATAACCTTAAGTGAACCATATGAAATCAGCAACAAATTCATAACAAGTTCATACCTGACGGCTATTGCATTTTGAAAGGCATCTAGAATATGATTTACATGATTTAGATGCTTTATATTAGAGGAATATAAAAATTAGAATCACAGTATGTAACTATAGCATAAATACTGTAAGTATAGGATTATTAATAATATTAGTTTTATTACTTACCATTACCATTACATTACTTTTTACAATGCTAAATGAGCTGATGCTAAAGCTTTATTCAGCTTTGTGCATTTGTTGAGTTATTATTAGGTTTTACTATTAAGGATTCTAGGATAATTTCTTCTTGAAAAATGTAAGTTCACAGAACCTTTCTTTGATGCCTTAATCTTAATATATTCCATGTTAGAGGCACATGTTATTCTGCCCAGGCTTTATATCCTATGAGAACATTACACATTGTTCTAGGTGATCATGTGACTTGTCAGATTTTTGTTTCCAGAGGGCATAATGTTCAAGTTATGCAAACAAATGAATATTTTCAAGATGAACAATAGAAGTTATTACAGTGCAACCCTATAAGGGTACACACACTCTAAAATTAAAAGCATTATAAATAAACTGATGCTCCACAAAGAAAGTGTACACATAAATATATATCCCAGTGTCCCAGCAATTCATTTTTTATCTCTTTATTTTTCTTTGATGTATTTTGTTTTACAAAACAATAAAACTGAGAAAGAAATCTTCTCTATGTGTCTGGGTAATTTCCGTCTTTTTCTCCAGTGTCCTGTATTGTAAGTATGGCTGGAGCTGAAGCAACACCAATTGAGCCTTTGACCTCAGGGTGGCATAGTGCAAGAGATAAGTCCTGCTAATAAAGGTCTTCTGTACATTTTAGCTTCTGTAACTCATGTTGCTGTCTGAAATTTTTGTTCTATCGTAAATTGCCCTTTCCTCCCTCATTGCAATATGACCCTGTCCTAGAAGGTGCATATAGAAAGAGCTTCATTTCATACTGGTGTGATGTATGCGGCACTTACATTATAAGCTGGCGCACCGAGTGCCGGCTTACGTTACATCTGCCCCCGTAAGTGTATGTCTTTGTATAGTATGTGCAATGTATACATACATATGTAGCAAACATTATTGAGAACCTCAAAGGGGTTTGTCCATGAAAGAAAGTTCTCAAATTTGAATCCCCTGGTGATGTTTACACAAAATATGTAATTTTTAACCCTCTCCCTTACTTTACAGTGTTATTGCTGTTTTAGCTCCTATAACTCAGTGATGGCCACTGTATGATCCATTGGTCAGTGTGCCTTCATGATGGTCAATGTGGGCTTCGTGATTCCTCCGTGCTATTACATGCTGTGTGCTGACAGTGTGCTTAGATTATCAGGGTCCAGGGTTTATCTACAATTTTATTTAGCTCCTGAACATTCTACTAGTTTCTGACACAGAGCAAAAGAGAGATTAGACTTATCAGAGATAAAAGATCCATTAGATGGATATAACACACAATGACAGTCTCAGCTCTGCTATATCTCAGCTATACCACACAAAGAGTGACTCCCTCCCCTGGATAAAGACCTTATCTTATCTGTAGCTTGTAATGTAAACTCTGCACCCTGCTTGCTTGCAGAAAGTGTCTGAGCTGGTCTTCTAATGGAGAGGCAGCTCCAGCTTCAGCTAACTTATAGAATGGGCAGGGTTTCCTCACCTTTTCATTCTGTGGTTTCAAAAGCTTTACTTTTAAATTCTTTTTCTATTAAATTTCTATTATTAAGCTGTAGCATGAATTGGAAATTACCTATACTCATGGCAGGAGGAAGAGATTTCGTTCTAAGGTCTGGTGCACCCATGAGAGGTCCAGCTGGCCCAAAAACATCATTGTCTAGGACAGGACTGCTCTGGTAGAGTTGACCGGGGGAACCAATTCCTTTGTTGGGACTTGTACATGCTAAGTCTAGAAAGAGAATAAAAAGATCATGAATTGGAACATTACTATGTGACACAAAATAAAGAAGGTCAGTGCAGAATAAGACAATTCTAAGCACTTACCACTGAGAGAAGAAGAAGAGAAGGAACGAGATAATTCTTGAAGCTGAAGATCAGCCTGTGGATGAAGACAGAAAATACACATTAACCATTTCCTTACATTTAGTCCTTATATTTCTAACCATTAATAACTATTATATATTTTAATATACCAAATCTCCAAATTTCTGTTAAAAGCATTGCGAATTGAATCGCTGAGTTACCATTCCTGTAACCATTAATTAGATCTTCTATGCACAGGAGATATATACTAGGGCAGTGATGGTGAACTTTTTAGAGACAGAGTGCTTAAACTACAACCAATAACCACTGTGACTCTGTCACAGTTTTCAATCATATTGGTCTCCTGACGTCACCAACAACTCATTGTACCATGCTCTGTCACAGTTTTCAATCGTATTGGTGTCCTGAGGACTTTAATGCAGCAGACAGAAAGTGTAGGAATTCAGTGCATAGTTGTAGCTTCCTTCCAGGGTCCCCTGAATATGACAAATTGCAGGGTCCGAAGAAGGAGCTCCAATAAAAATCTTGCTCTCTCCACATCTTCTCGCTCCTGCTGTTGTCAAAGAAAGCTCAGGATGCGTTGCTGTAATATAGTGCTGAATGCGGCACATCCTGGGCTGCCTTGGACTGCTGGGGAATGCCTGTTTTGTGAACTCTGTGCTGGGGTGAGACAGCCTCAGTGCCCACAGAGAGAGCTCTGAGTGCCAGGTTCTCCAACACTGTACTAGGGACTGACCACTAAGACCCACGACAATCATGAGATTGGGGGTCAACAGTCTTCCTTATTTGGATGGAAAATAAATTACAACTATGTGGAGTCTAAATAACATACCTGTAAATTAGGCATAGAAGAATTGCACGGGCCAGTAGTGAGCCTATCGGTTTCGTCTTCTCTGTCACCGTTAGCCTCCTTCTTCAGCAGGGTCTCAACACGGTGGATGATATCCTTGATCCTATTGGTGAAGCTTTCTCTTTCCGACTGCATAATGAACTCATTGTTAACCTGGGAATTAAAACAGGTATTTTAGACTTACTTGGTCTGACCTTATTTTTTTACATTTGCTCTTTCTAGAGCATAAAAATTAGACCTCAAACTCACAAACCAATAAATTTCATTTGCTCTTAAAAAATCTTCTTGCAATTTTGTCAGAGCAGCAGTTGAGGTCCAAACATACTTCAAATAGAACTGGTGACCAAAGATCAATTAGGTTCATGGTTAAGTTACTGGTGGAGATATGACTGATGAAGGATCTTTTTACAGATCCATGATACCACGCAAAGGACACAAGATCTTTCATGGAATGTTCTGGGAACATTGGGGCACATTTATTAAGAGCACCTTAGTACCATTAACTGTGCCTGTTCTTCATGGCTTAAACAGCTTGCACAGGTATCTAAGAAGTGTCTGTGCCGCTGTTGTGTTGCACGTGACCATTCTGCGCTGGCCTCCATGCAACACAAATTAGGGTGCGCCAAATTTCTGGCGCACGATCTTAGTGAATGTGTCGCACCCATCATCATACACGGACAATACACTTTTAGTGCAGTTTCCGACTTTCTAAGTAAATGTGCCCCATGATCTGTACGAAACATCATTCATGGCTGATGGATTCCTCGTAAGAAAGATCCTTTCCTCAGCTCTTGCAGAAATGGGCAACAAATTATTATGATTTGTCATTGTTCTGCATGTTCTTTTTGGTTGAAATGGTACATTTGTATCCTCTTTAGTCTATTGACTTTATCGGTGGTGGGAAGATGAATTCTCCAACATTACACTATCATGTTTTGTTGCATAATTGTACTAACGGTTGCAATAAAATATTGAAAGATGCAAGAAGATTACGTTTGGACCATCTGCTATTGTTGAGTGAATCCAAAATGCTGCTGCCCTAGATATGTCTACACATGACGCACGTCACTACAACCTGTTCCTCGATGTAAGTATAGTAAGTCTCTAAGATGTGTTGCCAGATTATTGTCTGTACAGTTGCGTCGTTAGAAGATCTTATATCAGACCTTGGGGAGTGCGGTACATTAAGTTGTCGCAACAATACATGAGTCACAGAGAATATCTTCTGAGCATAGACTGATTTTTACTTTTAGAGTGTAATCGAGGCAAAGAGGATATGTTCATACTTGAAAAATATGTATTTAACTTGTGCCTAGAAGCTGCTAAGACCTTAAACTGCAAAGTACTTGAGCTCAGTTGTGTGAACTCATTCAGTATATGTGACGGGGGAGCTCCAGATGCGTTATACCGTATTTAACTATAGGATCCTTGTCACCTGATCAAGAGGCCAAAGAAGCGTATAGTTGGCTGACTGAATTGAAAAACAGACTGAACATAGGAATTGATGTAAACGAAAAAAAATCAAGCTAACTCAAGTTCTGACAACATAGTCCCTGCTGTTTTTGGTCCTTTCTAGACCGAAGTTTGTTCAGGCCACCACTTCAGCCAGTCACGCCCCCAGTGGTGAATTTTACACAAACAGCATGTCTGTGACCGGCCATATCAATAATCTGTAGTCTGTGTATAGGTTACGGCTGAAGTGGGGGGGGGGGGGCATGAACATAAATACAACATCCCCACTCTTGTACCATTTGTTTCATTTGGGGGGGGGGGGGGCAGAACTTTCAGTGTTTGAACAGAATATATATGAAAGGTAAATTTGCAGACGGATATACGTATTCCATAGGTGGCTATGGAGCCCGGGCTCGGTTCAGTGAGCACAATGAGGCATACGTCCATGTGAATGCACCCTTATACTGTGCGGCAAAAGTTTTTGGATTTTTTGCAGAAGCCCATTGTAATCAATAGTAATCAATTTTAAAGAAAAAAAAATCTCACATCGTTACTTACCATAACTGCAGCAATATCCTCCGGATTATCGCCATCCAGATCAAACTTGAAAGTGACCATTTTACCGTTGTAGGTCTGCAGCTGGCACTCTACAACACGATCACTTTTATCGGAAATCTGTACAAAAGTAGAGGAATTTAATTTAATAAGGAACTTATTTATTATCTGTTTCTGTTGTTGTGTACAGTAGAGGAGTAGTGAATAGTGGAGGAGTGGTGTACAGTGGAGGAGTAGTGTATAGTGAAGGATTAGAGTACAGTACAGGAGGAGTGTAAAGTGGAGGAATAGAGTATAGTTACGTAGTGTAGTACAGTGGAGGAGTACTGTACAGTGGAGTAGTATACAGTGGAGGAGTTCTGCACAGTGGAGTAGTGTACAGTGGAGAAGTAATGTATAGTGGAGGAGTAGTGTACAGTAGAGGAGTACTGTACAGTGGAGTAGTATACAGTGGAGGAGTTCTGCACAGTGGAGTAGTGTACAGTGGAGAAGTAATGTATAGTTACGTAGTGTAGTACAGTGGAGGAGTACTGTACAGTGGAGTAGTATACAGTGGAGGAGTTCTGCACAGTGGAGTAGTGTACAGTGGAGAAGTAATGTATAGTGGAGGAGTAGTGTACAGTAGAGGAGTACTGTACAGTGGAGTAGTGTACACTGGAGAAGTAATGTATAGTGGAGGAGTAGTGTACAGTAGAGGAGTACTGTACAGTGGAGTAGTGTACAGTGGAGGAGTAGTGTATAATGAAAGAGTAGAGTACAGTACAGGAGTAGTGTACAGTGGACGAGGAGGAATGTAAAGTGGAAGAGTAGTGTACAATACAGGGATACAGTGTACAGTGGAGAATTGTACAGTGGAAGAGTAGTGTATAGTGTTGGAGTAAAGTACAGTAAAAGAGTAGTTTAGAGTGGAGGAATAATGTAAAGTGGAGGAGTAGTGTGTAGTGGAAGATTAGTGTACAGTGGAGGAGTAGAGATAGTGGAGGAGTAGAGTATAGTGGAGGAGTAGAGTATAGTGGGGGAGTAGATTACATTGGAGGAGTAGAGTACAGTGATTGAAGCAGTAGTAAATAGTGGGCAGTTCAAAACTGTTAAAACAGTTTTTACCTATATTGATGGTAATGCCATACAAAATTAGTATTAACATAACCAAACATTAACTAAACGTCTACATTGATGATACTTAATATGAAAACATATTCAGACCATATTCCAATGACACATTCCCTTTAAGCCTTCAGCTGAGTTTTTCATACAGTACTGGATAATTTTAAATGAATGAACCATTAACATTTTTTTCATATTTCATTAAACTATTTTTGCTTCGGAAGAGATGAATCAGTGGACATGCTGATGCTATACTTAGGCATTATCATGCTGATTATCCTTAGGGCTCCATGGTAACAGAAAGTCGCAGTAAAAAAATGGATTTTAGCAAGACTTCAGGTCATTCTACCTTGTGATGTATGCCTTAAAGGGGTGGGAACCTCATCACTAGGACATTTATTACATATCCTACTATAAAACTCTTCCGGGGCTTTTCCATCTTACAAAAACGCAATTAGCATTAGGTGAGAGCTTACATTAATTATGCGCAGTCTTGACCTTGCTTTGCGTCGCAAAAGTTTAGCAGGTGTCTTCTTCACAGGTGACTTGGCGTTCCGTTCTCCAGGTGAGAGACCTTCACAGCCATCACTCAGACCAGAAGCCACATCTGACGCATAACTGAAAAGACATTTGGTACATTCCATGATATCTCCCAGTCCCAAGAGATTTCCAACAAGCAAATAATAATTTTAGGGAGATCTGGTACAAATGAAACAAAACATTGCCCAACGTGGCAGCCCCGATGGCTTAGAGCGGATTGTAGAATATTTTTATTAAATTTTTGCTCACCTATCCCCCGGAGAAGAGATGTCACTGGGAAGTCCAAGTGGAGGAGTTAGGTCTGAGTTCACACTTACAGCAATGCTCTGAGAAAAGAAGACCATGAAGTATTTACTCTTCACCCACGGCTTCATATGGAAATAATTTCCCAATGAGATCCAGACATTGCATATTTGAGAAACTTATTCAGCAGCTTCATTAGCACTAAACTGTGACAACCACTAAAAATTTAATTATTCTTAGGAACCGAAATAATCTCCGCAATGATGATATATCCATAATTTATTTTCTAACTATAATTTTTTCCAGAGGTTGTCTTTTCAAAAAAGTGTTATTTTTGGGTAGACTTATATGCAATAATTGTTTTGGTTTTATTACATCCTTGAGCTATTTTCCTACTCACCCCAGGAAAACATATCTCTGGCTGAGTGCTGGGGGGACTATTGGGATCTTCTTGAGAGGCATCACTTGAAGGTCTTTGGGACCCATCTGCAAACTCCATGAAGCCAGAAGAACTTAGGTATCCATCTGTCTCACAGTCCGCTGCAAAATAGACACAACCATGTTATGCAAGAAAGGTTAAACTAATCCAAGTTGAAAGTAGAATAGACAGAAGGGATTAAAGACCAAACGCTTCACCCATGACCCATTACATGGGCACTTCTGAGGATTACATAAGAGTTGGCACCTTCGATATTTTCCACTTGCCTCATTTTACTGATTAAAGCTAATTTTATTAAGTAACTTTTACACTTTGCACAAAGGACTTTAAATGTGTCAGTCATCAATTAAAGTATTTTTCCATTTCAACACTACACTAACACATATAAAAATATAAAATAATTGCATTAACCAAATGTATAGCTTACATGCAGCCGAGGAGTAGCAAGAATTTCTGTTGAAGTTGAATGGATGATGCTGATCTGCTTCTGGCTCCTCTGGTTCTGGCAGGAATGTCCCACTACTGACAGATTCAACAGAATCCGATGTTGGTTGGGATGTAGAACCAGATACCACATCGGGGGTAGTTATGGTGGTGGTGCTTTGAGGTCCTCTTAGCTGCTCAAGAAGCTTCAGAATGCTTTGCTGCTTCTCCTCCTCTTTCTTCTTCAGTTCCTCTTGAGCACGCCTCACCTTCTCTCGCTTGCGTTTAATGGCCAAAACGCGGTCTCGGATAGCTTTTGCTACAATTTTGTAGTCGGCTTCACAAACAAAGTTAAGGACCACCTAGGAGAGAAATAGATTTATGTATTAATTTTTAGCTACAATAACTTCTTATTTTTCAAGGAGTGAGATTTACTCTAGGTAATCCACCATAGATGGTAAGCTCTGGCGAGCAAGGACCTCACTTCTATTGTTCCATATGACTATGTTTGTACACTGTCTTATTTTATTTGTATATTTCCCCTATGATTTATAAAGCGCTACAAAATATATAAATAAAGACAAGATTATTATTGTTATCAACCATCAATATTTTATCCATACATCAGATTGTCTATGTTCCCATACACAAGAAAAAAGTTATCCAACCCAACCAAATTTAGTCCGACCATATATTATGTATAAAGGGGTGTTTGGACTCAAATCAAATAATGTCAGGGATACGGAGGATCAGGCAAGAAGAATTCTAACACTCCCCAACCATTTATACCTAGAGGAGATAAGATGCATTAAAAGCTTTATGGGGATTATGCTCCATATTTTCCTAAATCTGATTATATCTACAAGAATTTTTTTAGAAGATAGGAATCTGCTGTTGACTCTATAGGAGACAAAGCTTCATTGAACATGTAAAGGGGAGATAAGGAAGTAAAATGATATAGAAAAGAATCAATGCTATGAATCAATTGCCAAAGCCGAAACAATATATGAGATGTGGATTTAGAAAGTCATGACATGATCGGCAACCATTCTTCTAAACAATGGGTAGTTTGACGACGTCTAAGGGTGAGGCCTCATAGTAACTGATAACTTTTACATATAAATACTATCTAGTACATACAACCTGCATTTAAGAGGTGAAGGGTAATCATTCTATATGTTTAGAGGAGCTAAACGTATTTTCAATTTGCTTTTCTATATGATAATGTGGATTCGTTAGATTCTTACCATCTCCTGGGCCACCTCTTCAGCAATATCTTTGTATAGATCAAAGAGGAACTCAATAGCATTATTATCTTTGTATTTTCCATGCAGTTTTTTGGTGTCGTCCATTCTCAGCCAAAGCTTTAAGGCTGGTTTAACTCCATCGTCCTCCTCAGCCAGTTCAACATGGACTCCAGTGTCCTCCTGAAAGAAGGAGTGTTCTAGCAGGTCTTGGATGGTGTACCTGCCAAGGGGGAGACAATATCATTCATAATGTATTGTTAAATTACCAAACAAGAAAATGAAAAACTTGTCTTTATTAAATATTTATATCCCCTATAAAATACCAATTCTGGTGTATGTATTATGAGTGTTCAAATACAGCGGCAGCTGCGGTGTATCCCTTCTGAAGATTCATGAATAAGCTGAAAAAGAGGATTTATCATTCACTTGTCCAAGAAGATAGCTCATCCAGAGTCCGATGCTGTCTGCTATGATTGGACAGTGTTAGGCTACATTCACACGGCCCTTTATTCGGGGCGGACTAAGGCTGCCATGGGCCTTGGGTTGTATGAATATTATAGCCCCTACAAGTACGGAATTCACTTCCTACATATGGTACTAGAATCATCTTCTTGGAGAAGGGAGGATATGTCCCTTTTACCTGCTTTCAAAGATCCTGCAATGGCTCTTGTGTACAATACATGTTTATTGAGAGCAAGAACAGATGTGCAAGGATTTCATGGGTAAAGGTCCGTCTGAGTATAAAATTTGGTGGGTAGTTTGGTGGTTATGGGCCACTAGAAGGCTAAGGCCCAGGGCTACCGCCCCAATTCACTGCTGTGTGCGTTCACATGCACCGGATCCCCCAAAGGGAGGGGAGGTGAGAACTCCTTACCCCTCCCCTCTCCATTGAAAGACAAGTGGCCATGCCGCAAATCCACCAATATATAGGACATGTCCTATATTTTAAGGCATGTCCACCTGGCTCTGTATGCTCACTGCACAATGACCTGGTGCCATAGACCTCAATGGGGACTTCATTACAGTCAAGTGTCAAGAAACAACCCCCCCCAACTGGTAACACCCAGTTGTCAAATCTAGTTTTATTAATAGAAGCATAGCATAATGAGAATTATTTTATGGGGAACACAAGTCGATACTACATTATTATTTGTCTGGTTAATTGGGGTAACAAAGACTGTTTATAGGGGTTTTACACTATATAACAATGGATAGATGGATTATCAACATAAAATCGGTGGGGGGATCTGATCTAGTTTCAGAATCAACAAAGAAAATTTCTTTACAGTGGCTGAGCTGCAGTTACCCAGCCCTACCACTATACAGAGAACAATGCTGTTCTCCTGGTTCCATGTTAATTCCAGCACCTGAGACAACCAAATTCAACTGTTTGGTGACAGTATCTTGTGTCAGCCCCCAACCATATTTCTTAAAAGGACTTATCCTACCTATACATAGGTCATCAGTATATATGAGGTTGAAACACTCCTTTAAGCTGGCAGTACTCATTAGACAGCAGGTGTCAGCTCTAGTTCATTCCAATGACCCCATATAAAGATAAAAATCTGCATTTTATCTATATGACAGACATGTATTAAGATTAAGGATTACTGGTATACAATATTCCATTTACATCTGGGGATGGTTTGAGGTGACGCCAAAATTATTCACTGAGGCTCACACCAAAGTTGAACCTTTGATTGCATAAGGACAACTCCCTAATCTCCTCTCGGCACCTCTCCCCTAGGTCTGAGAGCAGCTATTGTCCTCAGATCAGGTCAGTGTAGTCACTCATCTTCTCCAGGAGATTTTACCTTTCATTCTTGTTCATGCGTATACAGCCCTCGATGATCTCCTTAAGCTCTGGGACTTTAACTTTATAGAAGCTGTCTGGCTTCATGCCCTGCAGACGATGAAAAGAAACATAATGTCAGGTCAGGAAGGTTTGGTCAAGCACCGTTCTGTATGGAGGGTCTAAAATAGTCACATCGTGACGGCCTGCAGACTGGGCACACAGAAGGAGGGTGACCAGAAAACGGCACCGATGCCAGGAGCTCAGGTCAAACACTACTTGTTCTCTTCTATATATATAACTAAAACACCAAATTTGAGGCACTAACACAGGGGTGTACATGTTCTTCAGCATGATCAACTCTCTTACCCACTGCTACTACTGCTACTCATATATTACCAGATATTCCATTATCCCAGTCTGATTATATAGTAACAATGTATATAACCCTAGACCACCAGGGGTATTATTTTATGGACTCTTGACATTAATGCTCTAATCCACCTGGCATGTTATCAATTATTACCTTAGATTACGGAAGGTACCATATCTATGTAGCAAGCTTGGTTCCGGTTACATATCTATGTAATAATCTTGTTAATGGTCCCGTATTTATATTTTAATTTTGGCTCTGGTACCATATCTATGTAGTATTCTTGCGTCTGATACCGTATCTATGTAGTTATCTTGGTTCTTGTAATGTACCTATGTAGTATTATTCATTCCCGTACTGTATCTTTGTAGCAATTCTGGTGGATTATGGGATTATTAACCCTTTCAATTTTGTTACCTTTTATGAGCCTAAATTACCTGGGAAGTTACTGTGTCTGTATAGTAAGCTTAGTTACGGTAAGATATAGTAATATATGGTAACATAGTAATCTTGTTTATGGTCCTCTATCTACGTAGCAAGCTTGGTTCTGGTACCATATCTATGTAGTATTCTTGGTTCTGGTACCATATCTATGTAGTTATCTTGGTCCTGGAACAGTATCTATGTAGTATTATTCTGGTACTGTATCTCTGTAGCAGTTTTGGTCCTGATACCATATTTATGTAGTTACCTTTGTTCCAGTACTGTATCTATGTAGTTAGATTTGGTTTGTTATTGTCCCCACATTAGTTATGTTATAACTTCTATGTCACGAGTTTTGATATATTACTGTTATTCACTAAACATTAAATCATCATTCTTGTACTGTCCCCATGTAATACTTTAGTTATGCTATAGTTACTTTGCAGCAAGGTTTGTTATATCACATATTTATGCACTAAATATGAGATCATCTAGACCAGTGGTGGCGAACCTACGGCACGGGTGCCAGAGGTGGCACTCAGAGCCCTTTCTGTGGGCCATCGCCCCGGAACACAAGACAGGACATATTTTAAAGTGATACTTACTTCGCTATTTGGTAATGTGGGAAGAGGGACAATGATTAGACAGGGCTGAATTATCTTTGGAGGACCTCCTGCTGGCCCCACAATTCTCTGTGTACAGAGGGACACTGGAAAGAAGCTAAAATGATGCAAATTTTCCATCTTCTCTTCAGGAGGCCAGTATGATTGAAAGTTGTTGAAAAACAGGGAGCAATAAGTTACTGCTTTAATTTTTGGTTGGCACCTCGCTATAAATAAGGGGGGCTTGGGGGTTGCAATTTGGGCACTCGGCCGCTGAAAGGTTCGCCATCACTGATCTAGACTGTTGGGGAAGCCACAATCTCTTTGCAGCCCAGAGCCCTATATGTATGTTTACCATGTAGTGTAGTAGTATAATATGGAAAACATATGTTACCAATCTATATATCTTGTATCTGACAGTGCTGTATGATGCAGATAAACCTTCATACATATCCGGCCGGTTCTCTATAAACACATTAATCCACTAAAGATTCACAGTCCCTGGAGACTGTCCTTATGAGCACCGTTCAGGGCTCTTAATCCTCTCCACCACAATTCCCTCAGCGTATTCCATATGAGACTCACATGGACCTGTTTTGTGTTCCACATGGCTAAATGTATATTATCAGCCCTGTAACCAAGACAACGCCGCGTCCACGTAGACGTATTCAGGAGCTGCGGAGTTTAGAGCAGGTTTATTGGCCTAATTAATTTAGTGCTGATGTGTTAAATACACAGACAAGCTCCAGGAGCGCTCAGCTCCTACGTAATGTATGGCAATTACAACGCAAACTGACGGGAGGAATCTTAAAGGGAATGCATCGTTAAAATACATTTTAATCCCTGTAGATCCATTATTTCTATCTAAGGGTTCTCATAGTAGCAGCTATTTATCTTCTGCATTGCTACAGGGTATGAATACAAGGACCAATTTGTTCCATTTACGACCTGTTATATTGACTACAGACGGTGTTGTTGTACTTTAGCAGCTTCCAGATTTTCAAAGATGATACGACGATGGTGGCCTTGTTATTGCTCTCTTTCTAAAGATGGGTAGCTTCACTGCGCATGCGTTCCATGTCAAGAGCATGTACAGAGGTGAACCGACCTAAGCTCCACTGTGGGCATTGATCATTTACCGACTCAAGTTGGTAAAGCTGAAGCACCTTTGCCTTTAATTATCTTCAGTAGGACTGACATTGGTGAGTAAAATGGGATTGGGCTAAATAAAAGGCATGCTAATAGTTTAGTGGTCCCAAATCATATAACAGGTTCCCTCTAAAGGAGCTTTCTGGTCCTCATTTTTCTGACACTTGGACCATTGGCCAGTCAGGTGTCCACAGCAGATACACAATGGAGGGACATGGAATCATATTGTTCCATTTACTTGGGAACATTTAACAGGACTTGTACCCCAGTTTTTTTTGGCATATAAGCCCTGAAATAATCACAATTACTAGTAAATCACCAGTAATTGCAATTATATCCTCAAGTGGGAATGGAGGGACGTGAAGGGTGGCATAGCCTGAAGCGGAGTGGGCTGGTGCAAGGTATTCCTGCCGTGCTCCTGGACACTAGTTATAGCCTGCTAACATTCAGGCTATAGCACAATTCTATAGTAGGTTCGCAGGAGGGGCAGGGACTTCATCATACCACAGCACACCTATCATAAATGTATGTTACCAGTTTCATAAGTGGGGCAGATATAAGAAAACTCCTTTAAGGCAGAAATTACAACTATGATATTATTACTGTGATGTTATTATCATCATAGGAGCAGAACTGTACAATGGAAATTGTAATACTGCTAGTAGCAGATCCAATATAGGATGGACAGACAGAGTCTGAAGGACGTGGTGTATGTCAAAATAGTGCAACCTAGAGGTGTATCCACCACAGATGTGACCATAGCCTAAGGGCTTCTGTGTATTGAGGCTTTAGGCTCTTGCATTGGATCTCAGAAGCCTCAGCTGATCGGGCTATATGTCATTATTGCTCATACGAAAATCATGGTGGACCTAATTTCACTCAATGAGGTTTAGAAGTGGATCCTTAAGACCTCATGCCTTCACTTAAAGTAAAAATACAATGGAAACAACACAAAAACATAGGGGGAGATTAATTTTATAGCGCCAGTCCTAACACTCTCCCCGCTGGTGGTCCAGCACCAATGTACACTAAGAGGCTTTGGCATCTTATGGGCGCAAATTCCATCACTTAGGTAAACTCTTTAGACCAGATCTGAAATGGTGGAGTTTGTTGTTGTAGTCCCAGCCTGCCCTGCTCCCCGTCCGGTCAAAAACCATTAGGAATCCCCCCCACAGAATCCTGATGTCCATTGCCCCCCATTAAGAAATCAAAACATCAGAAATTGTATAAAGGAAAAATAACTAAATGACTTATTCTCTAATGTTTCCCATGAAGTAAAACCTAAAAGTACGACCTGTCCCGGCCACAGGAGGATTAAGCAGGGGGGAACTTTCCAGCCTGCTAACGTGTTGCTAAGACACAAAAAATGGAAAATCACCACATTAGCAAAAAATAAAAGAAATTGCATCAGTAGCAATTGTAATAATAATATTTAAGGGGTTGGCCACTTTACCTTATGTTTTTTGTAATGTGTGCGTAGGTGTGGAGGGGCAGGATATTAGGTAAGTTACCAATACACCTCTATTAATAGTTCTGCTCTGCTTTCTTGATATGTAAATTGAAGTCTCTTTACCTCATGAGCCAGACATTTCAGTCCATAACATGGCCGCAGATAGATCTCTATCTGTCCATGAGCAATTGCCCTGTCAAAACCTTCAAGGACCTTCAAGTAACACATGGCTGCACTAAATGCAATACTTTTTATTGGATCAGTACTTACGAACTCATGAGCCCATATTTATCAAAAATGCAGTTTGCCTGTGAAGAGTGCAGCGCAGGGGCATAACAGGGGCCCTAGAGGTTTAGGGGGCCCTTATGGTGTCACTTTCCCATATGAGAAGACTATTACTATAAACCATACATTATAGTCGGGGGCCTGGCACAGACTTTGCACTGGGGCCCATCAGCTTCTAGTTAGGCCACTGGTGCAGAGTTCATGAATTCATGAATTATGACATCCGTTCTTCACGAATCTGGCACTCCCTGCACTGCTCCAACAGAGTGCACCAACTTTTTTTTGGCGCACCTTTAACATGGGGCGTGCAACATACTTCTGTTGGATGCTGAATGATAAATGAGTTGACTGTGCATCAGAACGCCCAATTCAATGGCGAATTTTGTGTTGCATGGGGAATAGGGGAATAGTCGCGGACACTTATGAGGATTTGTAAAATATAGATGCCAAACTGATGCAAATCATCGACGAAAAACTGAATAAAATGTTAGCTTTTCACAGCCGAGATTCTGGAGGTTTGTCTGCAGGTAACCTAACAAAAATTTCTTACTACCTCAATAATTTTAATATTTTTTGTAATCAAATAAACCACCAACTTTCCAGATAGCTTTACACGTCCTAATCCTCCTACACTAATAAAATATTTAGCGTGTCAATTTGAGCAAGTAACAAAGATTTCCGCCCAACTTCTTTGGCTCACTTGTCTGATTTATATACACCCATGGTAGTATGTGTTGCAGGAAAACTTAGATTGACAAGTCTCCAACTTCAAAGTCTTATCTTTAGGCAAATGCTAAGCCTTTTACGCAACATTAAATTGGAGTTCTTATAGAAAAATCAACTCTTAAATCAAAAAACAACACTGTCCTAAAAAGCCTTAAACCAACTTAATGTACAGGGCATAATATAAACAAGAATAGTCCTGAGGCGAGGGACAAGGGCTGACCTCTAAATTCTATGCACCTTACGTGGCCTCAGATCATTCGGAGAACAGCACAGCCAGTCCAGTCCCTGTAAACAATATTTTTTAGCTCTCTCTATGGTTTGTTTTCTCTGGCAACCTAAAGCTGAGGATGAATGTGCAGCTTGTGCTGCCTCGGTTAATAGAGTGGTTCATGGGTTTTGGAGCAGGAGATCATTGGTGAGTGGGAGGGAGTGTCAAGTGCTGCCTCCTTGTTGATGCAGGAAACCATAACAGAGACATCAGTCTACCTACGCCTAACAAAAGTAGTGGGGCTGATGCTACACGGATCAGCAACAGTAAATAAAAGAGCACATGCTGCAATATTCCTCATATATACTAAATGCATAAGACACATAACCAATAGATGCTTTTTGGATACATCTTGTCCAAACATTTCCCCACTTATGAAAGTATATCCTATTATATAGGAATATATCAATTATAAAGCAGAATTGTTCTCCGTAATTGGAGGTTGTCATGAATATGGTGTCAAATCTGGAAGTATTATGGTACAGAGCAGTAGGAGTAGCAGTAGAGCAGTTTCCCTATATGACCGGATGAAGAAATAGCTGTCAATCACTTATTACGACCGCCTACTGGACTCTAAAAGAATGAAATGTGTTTTACAGAGTCTAAAACCACAAAACTATACAATAGTCGACTCTGCTTTTCTTACTCTATACCAGTGATGGCTAACCTATGGCACTGGTGCCAGAGGTGGCGCTCAGAGCCCTTTCTGTGGGCACTCAGGCCATCACCAGAGAGGACTCCAGGTATCTTCCTGCAGCCCCAGACAGCCCAGGACTTGCTGTGCACAGAGCTATTTTAAAGTGACAGCTCTACCTGGGACTATTTTCTGCTTTATTGGTGTCCTCAGGTGCTGGTATAAATGAAAACTGTGACAGAGAAGGGAGTATAAATCACAAATTAAATTTCTGTGTTGGCACTTTGCGATAAATAAGCGGGTCTTTGTTGTAGTTTGGGCACTCTGCCTCTAAAAGGTTTGCCATCACTGCTCTATACCATGCTGTCTACAGTTTGGAGTTCATGTAAAACTTGGTTAGTAACCTTTCCAATAATATTTGTATTAATGTCATTTTTTTTTAAAGAGATGTCATAGCTATACACACAGATTAGGAGATGGGTGTCAGATCACCGGGGTCTGACCTTTGGTTCTAGGAATCTCATGTCATAAGTGCGACCAATGCTTTATTCACTTCTATGGGACTGCCAGTTATCTTCATAATATTTCCTATAGAAGTGTATCCAACTCTTATTCCCAGACCCTATTTAAAAACATCTCATTAATTAAGCCAGTTCCCTACACTGTATTGAAGAGATGCAACCACATTGAAACAGCGCTGTCTACAGTTGGGAATCTGTTCCTTATGGAATAGATATACTGGTTTGCATTTAATTCCGCATCATGTCGTTAGACTTCCTGAAAGTCACGCTGGATGTTAAGGGGACTGCCTTATAAGGTAGCTAAAGATGCAATGTTTTCCTTTTCCCATCCAGGAAAATGTAATTACATATTTCCCAGAATCCCCTAGTGGAGCATCAATGGCTCTAAGCAACTACACCTATAAAGTGGCCTTACTTGGCAAAGCAAGTATTTCTGTATAGAGTTGGGGTTGTGCATGTGCACCATAGTTTTTCTATTCATTGTATTTCTAGGTGTTCCAGCTGAACTTCTATTCTGTGTGCTTTGGAACAGTGATTTCTGGAGCAACCCTTTAAATGGTAAATATAACTCTTATCTTCACTATAAAGTTGGGCCTTCCATCCAAGACCCAAATATGATCACTTTCCATAGAAAAAGAAAAATAGTTTCAATATGTTTCTTAGGCTTTGCAACTAGGAATAAAGCATTAGCCAAACAGTAACACAAATCCTTACAGATATCTGTCCTTATGTTGTACGTTGTAAATAAGTGACAACATCCAGTTTGTAATCCACATTAACATCATCAATACAAATCCCAGATAGAAAATAATAATATATGTCGGCCATAAAAATTCACGCTTTTTAGGGAAAACCTCTCCACGTTAACTTCAGTTTGTTGTCAACCAGAAGATATAAATTCCTGCATGTTTCGGCAAGTCTTTAGGGTTCAGCACTTCTTGGAATAAAATTGTACTGATCTCAATGACGTGATTAGAAGATCTTAAGAACAAAATGTAATAATTATAATCGTTGAATGTATTTTGCTTCTTGAGCCTAGAAATCCATTGTGATTAATGGTGAGAGTAATTGCATATCTTCTAGGCAGTTCTTATAATATTTATCTGAGAAATGGCACTTTACGTTTCCTTTGGATCACTGACATATTAACCCCTTGTACATACGTTTTTTAATTTCTCGGATTTTAAAAATTGCTGTTAATTATGATCTTATTTGACCCCTTAGAACTCATCTTCCTGTGCCGGAAATGGGGCACATTTACTAACAACAGTGCAGTGTGTACTATGTGCAGTTTGCCTATGTGCAGTGCAGGGGGCGGCAGCTTCAGGATTTCTAGCGTACGTACTTCATGAATCTGGTGCCCCGACAAAGTGCACCACTTTTTTTGGCGCACCTTTAACATTTGGCATATGACAAAATATTGTCGGACTTTGCATGATAAATCTGGTGAATGGTCCGACTGAGCACCGGAACGCCCCACTAATTTGTGTTGCATGATTCCTAGTGCAGCCGCACCACAAAAGGGTCACAAAAATGTGGTGCAGGCACTTCTTAAATACCTGTGCAAACAGTTTACACTAAAAAGAACATGCGAAGTCCGAAAGGGAAATGGGCGCACGACTCTTAGTAAATTTGCCCCTTTGACTTTTTGCTGAATCTGATGTTTTTGTAGGTAATGTTTAGTTGATTCAGTTCCAACTTTCTTTCCATTTCTTGCAAGTCTGTGATAAATGACCGCAATTTCTGAATGTTCGGCAAAAAAAAAAATTGAAATATATGTGGTTGGATATTGCAAAACCTGCAAGCGTCCACAGCTGTGGCCATAGAGAGTGCTGTCTCCAGGTGTGCGGAGCACTAGGGACTAATTATAATCTGATAAAATGGAGAAGGCCGGTTCTGTTCCGAGCTCTCTCTCCGTCTTTGCCTATATGGTCTATTTATAAATGTTTATCATGAAAACCTGCTTTCCTGCACTGAACTTTCCAAACCTTGTCGGGCCTTTTCCTGTAAACACAACATTCCAAATCCGAGTCCTCTGCCTGCGCTCAGAGCTCCCTACAGCTTCAAAGACCTTCCACACTATTTACCAGCAACCTAAACCTGATGAGGAAGGCTGGAAACCAGGGCTCCAACCAGACTCCGTACATCTCTTCTTCTCCTCAGATAGAAAATTAGTGTGAAAAGTGGAAACGACATTATCACAGTGTGATATCAGACTGCTAGGACTGCAATCATCAGGCGGCTGAATCTATCTTATACTCACAAGTGTAATATGAAGATTTTTGCATCAGCAAAGATGCGACCAAGACTGTAAGCATTCAGAAAATATAGCTTATGATGGTAGTACATAGGGCAGTTCTTGGGTGCTGGGTTAGAAACTCAGGGTGCAATGATGTGAGAAATATGCAGTCTGGTATAAAATGTATGGTTAAAGGGTTTGGCCACTAATAAGGGTAAGTAGAACTCATGGTAATTGTTCTCTTCTGTCCATAGCGACCACTGGTCCCATTCTCCTAATGTAATCAGGACTGGAGACGTCCTGTGGCTTCCTATTCCTGCAGACTTCCAAGTCCTCCTGATAATCAGTCAGGTGACAGAGGAGAAAGTTTACCAAGGTAAAGGGGTTCTCAGGAGGTGGAAAAACATGTCTTCCAAAAACAGCACCACACCTGACCATGGTTACTGCCAGTACTGCAGCTCAGCTGTATAGAAATGAATGGAGCTTTGTTGCAATACCACACACTACCCATGGTCAGGTAAGGCGCTGTTTTTCGAAGACTGTAGCCATGTTTTTCCACCTCCGGAGAACCCCTTTAAGTAAAATATGGGAAACCCTATTAGGTTATTGTCCTTACCCCCGTAAACTTTCTTATTAGTGGCCAACTCCTTTAAATCAAATACATTATAGTTATTTTTTAAAAATAATACGGTACCATGTGTTAAGGTAAAGGAGTTAAAGGAAATCTACCACTAAGGATGTATGATTGTAAAGCAAGCACACTTACATTCTGGTGTGTGCTCCTATGGCAGAATTTGCCTAATGCATGTTTTTTTTTTCTTTAAAAGGCTTTAAAATGTATGCAAATTAGCCCTAGGGGCTCTGGGCTCGATTAACATATATGGAGCCTGGAGCCCCTCAGGCTCGTTTGTATAATTTTTTGAGCTTTTATTTGTCAAAACAAGGGCATAGGAAGCTAAAAGAGGAGCCAGAGGGGACACACACCAGTATGTCAGTGTGCTTGGTTTACAATTCTTCATCCTGGTGGTAGATTTCCTTTAAAGGGGATTTCTCCAAGCTAAAAATATGCATACCATATCCATCAAATAGGACTTCAGTAGTGGCGTCAAAAACCCAGCAAGCCCGTAAATCAGCTATTTTCAGAGCGCGCAATAGAAAGTAAATGGCGCCATTCTCGCTGTGGTGTCCAGCTTACTAACGATGTAATCAATCATTTGAATTGGTGCTAAGTTGCACTGACTTAGCTCCGCCACTACACAGAGATTGGCACTTTATGCCTCCTTCGTTATGTGCTCAGTGCTGATTTTAGGGTGCTGGGTGTTGGACCCCACAAACCTGATATTGAGGATCTAAACCTAAACAGTCAGAAACCTTATGTGACACTACACCTCGCAACGTACAGTAGCTGTAGCTTTTCAACACCCACTGGTAACAGGTAATCATGGGAATGTACCAAAACTTGGAATGTGGCCCAATTCTGTCATGATCACCTTTTAGAGCTATTTTAAAAGTAGAAAACGTAATGATATGATTTTTATTTCACTATAGTTAAATATTTATGTCACTATAGTGGGATTACACATATAGTGGGGTGACAGCCCACCATGTAGACTGTAGCAGTGGAAACATATAATTATTATTATTATTACGTCATCACGAAGATATGATAAACAAATGATGTCACAGTATGTGTGTAATGTTGTGATGTCACAGCATTGAAACCAAACCATTTCTCTTCTAATACACTGTCATTTACTCTTTTATGTCCACTAGGTGGCGCTGTTTTATTGGTTTGAAATCACATTAGTAAACAATCAATAATGTCTGCCACATATAAGGCTGTCCTAAAATGACCATAAGTAATACTACAGAAAAAAAGGGAAAATATAGAACAGACCCTTTCCGTGGCTGATAGCACAATGTCCTGGATAATGGATCTTTTTTCAATCTAAGTTGCCATAATTTCTTGTTTTGTATCCTAATTAGAGATTAAAACTCTGGAGATTAAAAGATTATATAAAGACTGCTCGGAAAGTTTTTCTTTTTTACCCTTGGCTTTAAATGACGCCTTGCATAAGACAAGCGCGCTGCCCACGAATCTGTGTACATATTCTTTGGAAACACAGAATTAGGGCTTACCAATAACATGAGCCGCACTACAGAGTATTTTCTGTATCGGTGCCAATTCTCGGAGCAATTAGCATTAGACTGGTCTTCACCGCTCTCAGGGCAGTACCAGGCAGACACACACATCCGCATTTCAGCCGTACTGCAGGCTATTAAGCTGATTACATCAAAATATATAGGCTTGAAGTTTCCATTCCATTAATAAGTAATTACAGTCTGGCCTGGGGGCTATGTTGTTTTGGAAAGGATTGGAAGTAGAAGAACTTGGTGTTTGCAACAGAAACCCCTTCAATGCCAGGCTGGGAAAGGAGCTTAAATACTTGAGCTCTGCTTATACAATATATAGCTGTATGATATGTGTGATAGTTATATATATCATAGATCTCACCATCTCCTATGCTGCTATATGGTTTCAGTATTCATTGGGAATGTCCCTTTAACTTCGACCTTTAATGACAAGTAACCTTACATCCCTTATTGCTCCTTTGCTGCGTAAAGGTCACTTTAGTTCTATTGGTTCTGATACCAGATTCTTGAACCAGTAAACTAAAAAAATATATACTTGAGTATAAGCCTAGTTTGTCAGCACAAAAAAATGTGCTGAAAACCCAAACTCGGCTTACACTCGAGTAAAAAAAAATATATCAAAACTCACCTTTCTGGCTTCCCCCGCTGCTGGCTATGTACTGGGGCAGGGGGCTAGCTATATACTGGGGCAGGGGGCTGGCTATATACTGGGGGATATGGGCTGGCAGGCTATATACTGGGGGGCAGGTGCTGGCTATATACTAAGGTTTTTGTGGTAAAATTAGGGGCCTCGGCTTATAATTGTGTCGGCTTATACTCAAGTATATACGGTAGATTGAACCTGACAATCTGTGGTCTTCTTTTAGAAGTGGACAACTGGGGAGGTTTCTGTATACAATATCCTATAGGTCTCTAAACTAAAATGGAACACGCCTTCAAATTTGATGTTCTCCTAAAATGCAGGTTGATAAGAATCTGTGTTGGAGAGACTGTCATCTGCTCTCCATGTTGTGTAATCAGATCCCAGCATGGTCTCATACATTGATTTATGCAAGGTTAATAGAATCAGGCTGTGTGTAATCACATAATAGTCCGTGCTGCATCTGGCTTGGGCTGAATTCTGCAGGAAAAGCTCTGCTCCGGCAATCAGACTCATGCGTCCTGATTGTAAGGAAGACATCTCATGCTCTAAACATAGATCAATACAAGTATGGAACTGGAGGACCGGAGGGGGTCAGGGCCTTTGGCACAATATATAATGTGATTACAGGGGTTAACAGAGGGTTAAAAGTTTCTGGAAGTTACTTTAATTGTAGTAAGTTATGTAAGTAGAATATATTCATCATTTCAGCGTAACTGTAAAGCTATAGTGATTTGACCAAATTATTATATGTGATTCCCCTTTGAAAGCAAACAGAATGATGCCTTCTTTGTGCTGCTCATCCTTAACTTTCCAAAGTTATGGCATTTTCTGTTCTGAAAGTGTTTGCCGAAAATCTTTCACACCAGAGGTGAAGTGGGAGACTTATTTCTTTTTGTCTATGCCCTCATGCTGAGGCCAGTTAGCTTGCCCACAGATCCCATGATGCCTTGGGTTCTCTCTCAAAATTTAGTTTCCCACAGGTAAATCCACTGAGCCCTGCACAGTGCACATGCAGGATGTATATGGTGACCAGACTGGCAGCTTCCATCACATGGAGGAGCAGGGAACATGTAATAAGTGGTAGAAATCATTAGTACACCATTTACATGCAGTCTATAGCCTTGCAGAGAGCTGATACTGACGATGACACGGTGGGGGAATTGAGCAGCGAGAAGAGCAGAGACAGACAGATAAAGTTCTGTAGAATCACAGACTGCGATGGAGGGACTGATAGGGCACAGGGGAGATCATGTACCTCACTATTCTGTGCAGGAGACATCTGCATTCACTGTTCTGCCCACTTCCAGCTCTACTACATACACTGTCACATGACCTCCTCCCCTGTGAGCAGGAAGCGACAGCTCCTCCCCTCCCATCAAACTGACCAGAAACAAAGTGTAAACAAAATACGGATTTGTAGGGCTTATCAGCACATAAAGAGGAAGCAGCCATTGCAGCAATGAGGTAATCTGAGTGCTATAGCAAGGAAACTACTGAATATAGGTAACAAAGATAATAGGCAAAGTTTTTTTTACATCCCAAGAGCTATTAATTTGTGAAAAAAAAACCTTTACAGTTACTCTTTAAACTCCTTTTTAAAAATCTTGCCATTAAATGGGTCTTTCAAAGAGGACAACATTTCAAAACTCAATTTTTGTTAAGAGGGAAATTTTAAGGGTCTAACTTCTGGGACCCCGACTGCTTCTGAAAATGGCGCAATTTTGCACCTTTTCTTGATTGACAAGATTGAACAGCACATCCCACCTTTGCAGCTACAAGGCTATTAATAGAGAATGTGTATGACTGCCCGAATCTTCAACTGAGAATTGAAACCAAGGAACTAAATGACAGGTTGTAAATTGAATAGGACATCTTCTCATAATGACCATTAAAACACTTTAATTTGGACATTTATGTGTGAAATGAAAGGTGTTAATTTGGTCCAAAACCCACTAAGGAAGGGGCCTTCTCCTAATATTTAAGCAACCTAAAGATGCCAATACACCTGTGGGCTCTTTCACATTGGCTTTGTTTTTCGTGCCCATGGTTCGGTGATTTCCACGGACGCCTCTCAAATGGGTGTTTTCTAATTGGCTTGTATTTTCACTGATCTGTTATCCATGAAAAAATTATGAAAATTTTCACTGATGTGGATCATGGAAGGCAATAGAAGTCTATGGATCTGCAAAAATAATCTAATAAAAAAGTTTTTTTTCACTGATGAGGCTGAAAAACCAGGTCTGCAGTTTTCAAAACAATGTTGAGCTTTTTTTTTGCGGACATGGAGACAAAACTGATGCATCATGGAGACATAACAGAGAAACAACGGAGACAATCATGGACGAATGGGCAGAGGAAGCTGAACACACACGACAATGTGAAAGAACCCTTAAACTGCTGTTCAGTGATTGTCCGCCTGCTATTCTTTGAACTCCCCTATTCAAAGTCCTGAGTGTGCATGTGCTCTGAACACAAAGAGGGAAATAAGAGACCTCTAGTAGTAGTTTATTTCCTACAAGAACAAATAATCGGGCATGTTGAAATCCAATTCTTCTTTACACCTCTTTCATTAGTGTACACATTATTGACATAGTTAGCCATACTCCACCAATACCTACTCCACCAATACACATGCACCCTCAGCTCAGCTGAGTAGTACATGAGTGTCAAATGGTAACAGGGGAAACAAATGGACTTGGTGGTTAAAACCCAAATGCCTTATCTCCACCAACATCAACCATCAAGGTAGAGGCAGGAGCCACCGTAGACATTTTAAATATAAAAGTTAATGGGGCTCATTTACTAAGGGTCCTAACGCCGCACTTTCGTCAGGTTTCCCAAATATTTCCATTTTGAGCGGAATTGACCCGGGATTTTGGCGCATGCGATCAGATTGTGGCGCATCGGTGCCGGCTTGCACACGACAGAAATCGGGGGGGGGGGGGGGGGAGGCCTGGCCGTCGGACAACCTGTCTGATTCGGACAAAACGCGGAATTAATAAAAGGTTTTGTGTCGCAAGATCAAGCACTCACATGCACCAGGAAGAAGCAGGTGAACTCCGGCGGACCTCAGCGCAGCAGTGACACAGGAAGGAACTCGGACGCACGATCTTAGTGAATTGCGCCAGACCAGAATCCACGTCGGAACAACACACCGCGGGATCGCGACAGGACAGGGTAAGTAAATCTGTGTCCCAATGCGTCCCACATCTAATAGATAAGCCCCTTACATTAGCAATACCCTAATCTGCTGTTCTATATGATTCTAATGCACTGTAACCCAAATTAACTAAAAATACACCACTCCCAGAATGCAAATTCACTTTGGTCCTTAACATCACATCTTAACTGAATCTCTTGAAATGTAACACGGTTACTTTATTCGACTTTCTATTTTATCTGTGAAAATCTACCTTGACTTATTGACTCCATTCCTGTGGTACAGCCGGTGAGCATCTCACTAGTTATCTCTTACTTTTCAATCTCATACTGATTGACATGAAGCAGCCATCCTAGTGTCCAAGAACATACTGCAGCACAGCGTGGAGGGAACAAACCTTTCTTTCTCCCCTTATCGGAAATTCTTATCAAGTCATTACGACAGAGGCGCATTTTCCATTAGTTTCCAGAACACTCACGCCGCCCTGGAAATGATGGTCACATAATGACACTGAGGTCCACAATAACAATGAACTTATCATGTACCTGCCAGTTTTTATGTATCTGAAGGTAAATCATTTAATGTATCTCATGTTACGCTTGAAAATTTCTCCCGACAGTCCAAGTATACAAAGCAACGGCCATTACCATTTCACCACAGGACGGCTCTTACATAACAACATTCCCAGGCATGTAATCAAATATATAAAACACAGTTTCTATAATACTAACAATATGTATTTATAATGTTCGTACATCCTCCATTTGCCTGACACATTCTGTACATGCAAATTACGTAGATATTCCGCAGATGTGGTATAAATATACTACTCTAGATATAACACAGTAAAAACATTTAAAAAGTTCCCTTACCTTAAAGGGAACCTCTCAGGGCAATCTGGGACACTAAACCACTCACAGGTCCCTATGGAACTGGTATTGAGTATTCAAAATCGCCTTAACTTATCTCTGTCCAACAAACACTTACCTAGAGTCCGATTAGTCCCATTTCACCCATCTCCGGTGTTCCGGAGTATAATACACTTATACACACTTATATACACTTCCGGAGTATAATACACTTTGGATTCATTGCGCATGCACTGGACCTACATGTATGCACATGAAGCTAGGTTGTACCACGCCAGCATTACATGACTATGCAGGTCCTGAAAGCTGCGGACCCAGGTAAGTGCAGACCATAAGGACCTGTGGCTTGTTAGGTGTCCAAAATCGATAGGTTCCATTTAATACCCAGTGTTATGTAGTTGTACCCTAAATAGTTTTCATTCTAAATTTCTCTCCCAATGTACTTTCCACAACTATCTACAAACCCTTATAGTCCTAAGGTTTATACTTATAATTGCCTAACAATGAGCAGCATCAGATTCATCTCTAATACTCCTCATACCTGCAAGGTGATTCAGTCAGGTGTGCATGGCCCAGGTAGTTTAGGACTCAATCAAGTAAATATGTTTTGTGCTTCCCCCCAGGGACACTTACTTATAGATCCAGGCACCATGATTGTGGTAATCTTTTTTATATTTGTTAACCATTGCCTCTTTCTAAACTCAACTTTTACAATTATGCTAATGAGCCAGAATGGCTATGGGGGCATTGCTGGAGAACTTGATTCACAGGCTGTTTGCTACACTGTGCAGGAGCACCTCCCCCTACCACTGTGTGCTGAAACTTCCTTTTCCTTACATCAAGCAGAAGGAGGAGGGGGGTATTGAGGGAACAGGGGGAAGGGTGAGACAGTGGAACAGCCTGTGAAGCTAGAGCACAGGAGGGCTATGGTAACACCCAGAGCCTTTCTGGCTAAATAGCATAATTGTAAAAGTTAACTTTTGAAGGAAGTAGGCCATGGATAACAAATATCAGAAGATTACCTCGGCCACGGTGCTTGGATCTATGAGTACGTGTCCCTTGCTAGATTTTGAGGGTAGAATTACTTTAAAGATAGACCATATATTTAGGATATTCTCTCGTTTTATTGTTCAATGTGAAACTATATATACATATACAACCCATGGAAAAGTGGGGCAAATATCTAAAGTTCCAGCACAAGCCGACTGGGACATTACAGCACTGCATGTTGCACGTCTTTATCCGGCAAAGTCTACTCTGACATTTTGCTAGGGACATTACATAGTAATGTTGCTAAAGCTTCCAGGTGTTGAGATTTCATCTAATGATAACTGCAGGCAACATACAAAATACTTGAAATATCGCATTTCAAAGATGATTATTGTTAATACCTGAATGGTATTTTGGTGGAGGAACTGGATATGTTGGTTAACCTTCCATCACAATGTAGTGCAATTTGGTGCACCTATTTTGATCATGAAGTGGTCTGCATATGATTTTGCCTGAACAGGGTCATCTACAAAGATTTACACCACACCTATAGATAAGTCTAGTAGCTGAACATACTTTGACTTGTGCTATTTGTGAATATTTTATGGATATGGTTTATGTAATAACACTATTATTACATATTGAGTTTCCTCAATATGTATTTTATTGAAACATCTTTTACACCGTCTTTCCAAACTATTTATAATCTGTAATGAACTGTAATTTGGCCTCATGGATTACCATGTTTAAGAGCAGCTCAGTGTGAATCTCAAGTTACATCTGGGTGTGGATACTTACTGAGGTCACCTTGCGGTAGATCTGTGCAGCATTCTGGCATTCAGAATAGGGATATTCAGAGGTGGCCATCTCCAGCATACACATCCCAAAGGCATAGACATCAACGGCTTCATCATACTTCTCCTCATACATCTCCGGCGCCATAAACTCTGGCGTACCTGAAGATATGAAACATGATGTCACCATCATCTCACTGTTCTAGGACAAACTCTTATAGCAAATAATCGTTTTTGATGATGCCACGTGGATTTAAAGCTGATATGATGTTTTGCTAACATGACACATGACAAGCCCGGACTGGCAATCTGGGAGTGAAGACTTTTGCCATAGGGGATGAAAAGTTCTCAACCATACATACTAGAATTCTGGTCTCAAAAAGTTGAAAAAATTGGATTGTTGGAACCTAATGGGCTTGTTTTATATAACTGTGTGTGAATGTGCATTTTTAAGGCCACTATATATTGGACAAGTGGGTAGGGAAGTTGGCATGGTTAGCTGGTCAAACCGATGGACCCCCGATTTAAGCTTTAAAAAGTTATAAAATTTGTCAAAATTTCACTCAGTTGATCAGGCACAGAAAGTGAGTGAGATTTCGTTGTGCCTGCAATTTACTAGAAATCAGAGTTAGTAAAAAATTATTCATGTTGTATATATGTAGTAATTACCTATTACACTCTTCGCAAAAGAGGCACTTTTTAACGTTGCAAGTCCCAGGTCCCCAATTTTCACAAAGCCTGTGGGTCCCGTGATGAAGATGTTGTCACATTTAAGATCTCGATGAATGATAGGAGGACACCGAGTGTGGAGAAAGTGTAGGCCTTTCAGAATTTGACGGCTCCATCTTTGTAAAACCTTCAGCTTCATCTCTTTGAATCTCTTCAAGTAGCTAAAATATTAAAATAAGGCAACTTTTTAACGATTTAGAGATAAGCAGAAAAATAAGTAATGGAAGATTACAAAGAGGGTGAGTAGACTTCAGAAGCCCATTGGACTACTCTAGCTACTAGTTTACTGTAGGGTTGTATGTTTCATATTTTGCTTCATATTATACTAGTATAGTATACTATACTAATTGTTTAAGCTTTTCTAGGGTGATCATGATTGGCTCCTTACATACAACATGAAATGTACAAGTTATTCATGTATGACCATGGACATGGACAAGGCTCAGCTGCAGCACTGGCCATTGGCACGCATGTTTGGATATGGCAGCTCCAGTACTCAAATAAAAAAGACCTGAGCTAGACCAAGCTGCTGCAGCTTTGTTCTTCTGATTGTTTAGAACTCTACTAATCAGACATTAATGACATAACCTAAAGAATATGTAAATCTGTACTTACGTCTTAAGAGTCCCCGAAGTCATGAGCTCGGTAACTAGGACTATACATATCTGCCCCTTTACGATGGACTTCCAAGAGTCGTAAAAACGGACAATGTTTGGATGTTGTAGACCTTTCAGCATCTCCACTTCTTCACTAAACCTCTGGCGCTCGGCTTTCGTCAGTTTTCTGGTCTGTAGAAAAAGAACACAAATAAGGCAAAAGTCAGTAAAGTAGTTCACATGAATGTATGAACTCATAAGACTTGTAATAAGACTTATAATAATGTTAAGTCACAGGACAGTGTCATATTCAGATTTTATGCAATAACAGTAACCACATAGAAACCTGTACACCAGCAGTCATTGTTGTATCATTATAGCTTATGGGGTATTAAAGAGAAGCTGTCAGCATGAAAATGCAGTACTTGACTGCCATCTTGTCATAGAGCAGGAGGAGCTGAGCAGATTGCTCTATAGATTTATGGGACAAGATTCAGGAGGACACATTTAAATGGGTTGTACCAAGTAGTATTGTTATCCCTTATCTTGTGGGTAACAATGTC
This sequence comes from Engystomops pustulosus, assembly GCF_040894005.1. Classification (NCBI taxonomy): domain Eukaryota; kingdom Metazoa; phylum Chordata; class Amphibia; order Anura; family Leptodactylidae; genus Engystomops; species Engystomops pustulosus. The sequence continues at coordinate 149,608,554 of NC_092416.1, read as the reverse complement.
ATCGATGGTGGGTACCCCAATGATCCCAAAAAAAAAAGGTCCCTGCTGATCAAGAGAATGGGGATCTCATTCTCTGTAACTAAATGAAGCGGCAGGTTGGGCCTGTGTCCTGCGCTCCATTCAATACTATGAAAGCAGTCAGAACTTGTCAAGCACAGGTTTGGTATCTCCAATACTCTCATAGACAGTGAAAGGTGCTGTACCAGTAGTTTGCTGTACCCTAACAATAACAATGTCCTAACAATAAAACTCAGTACAATCCTTTAAAATCTCATCATTTGTCTATGCTGTGAAGTCATTAAACAGGCCAGTGATTGACAGCCCCCCATATATTAGGAGGGAAACAGCATCAATGATGAGACCGCCCTCCAGACTTCACAGCACAGAAAAAGATCATTTATAGGTACATAACATATACGTTATACTGAAACTACTCTTTCTGCTCTGTAACATGCTGCCTCCGTATCAAACTGCATTTACATGGTCACAAGTTGGCTTTAAAGCCATATAAATTGAGCTGTTACTTTTGTATAACTTGTGACCCCTGAATCTTCCCATCTGCATATTTGTGTGCTTCCCGCTGCATCTGGATGATATTTCCCACTGATAATTTGTCCTTGTTAATGATATCTTCAGCATGCAGACATCCCTTTAACACCAAGAGCTGCACATTTGCAACCACTCTCCGTGCTCAGTAAGCCCGAGTCTGGAGACATCTGTCTCTATCATTAGCGCGCCTAATTGTCCATGAAGCCAGGCAGGCTTCACTATTTTTAACGCACTGCTTTTTGCACCTTGTTATATGAACATAAACATTCTGAGAAATGTCTACTGAGGAAATAAAGTTCTCTAGACAAACTAACAACAAAGCTAAGATTATCACATTGTAACTACGTATAAATATGGTTTAATAATATGAATCTTTACAGAAATATGGTATTTAAATGGATTGTCCACGTTCAGCAGACTTAGATTTTTTAAGTCAAGGTCTTCCAAGTTTGAAAAACAAATTTCCACTCCTTAGGATAGACCATTATAATCGGATTGCTATTGGTCCAATAGCGGGTCACGATGCTCTAAGAAGCTTTTTTGGAGACATTTAGATGATGGGCAACTTAAGTGGTTTTTGACCTCTCATTCAATAGTGTAAAGAAAGGATCTGGATGATATAGTTTAACATGCCCGATCCTTTTGTTCTTTGGGGTTATTCTCTGATGGCAGAGGTATCTGGCAGTAAAATATTTCCAGATCCCTTTTGAGACCAAAAGTAAGTCAAGCCAAGGAACATCTGCTGGCAAAAGCAACATTGGCCTATAGTTTTTAAAGGTCTATCTATAGCCTTCTTTGGAGGTAGGTTTGTCTGCTTCTGCAGTGATTTAAAGCAGTTTGCTTTAATATGAGCTGCCTTTAGTATAGTAGAGATGATCCACCCCATTGCTTGGCTACAAATTTAAAGGGGCACCGATTAAAATAACTAGATATCCCCATCCTGACACTTTTGCGTAGTGTGACACCTCCCATCTACATAGGAAGGCGTGCTGCACAGGGTCGTACGTACGGCGAAAAATTGGGCACACTCAATCTTTTTTTCCAGTGATGACAAGGTACGGTGCCATGCATTATGTTCGGCAACTAGCAGCTAGCATATGGCCACCATATATACGGCCGATCAAGCATGATAAACCAAGGACACTTACTCCTAGATCCAGGTACAGTGACTGTGGTAATCCTCTTATATTTGTTATCCATGGCCTCCTTCCTTCTAAAATCAACGTTTACAATTATGCTAATGAGCCATAACAGATGTGGCTGTAGCAGGCATGTAGTGCTGACGCCATGTCACAACTGAGGATCAGTTTACAAAGAGTGCAGTAGTACTGGGAGGCAACACACTAGTGAGGGCGCAGTATACCGCATATAGGGCCTATTTATTTTTTGGTTGGAAAGAAGGACCAGGCTGTTATACTACAACAATCCTTTTGTCCTTTGAACTCCTTTAACAATTACATATGATACAAGATACACTGAGTAATAATATAATGTCATTTTATCTACGAGTTCAGCAGAAATTCTGATGCACCTGGCTGAAATAACAAGAGTCACTGATGCAACCTGTAATTTAACATGTCCATGGAGGGAGCAGACAGCCGGCGGCAATATACATTTAACAGATGGAATAAATTATTAACAGCTCAAAGAAAACTTAACTATCCACTATTGGGGAATGGTGTCATGTAATTAATATTTGGGGAAATCAATCTTTTATAACAGTATTATAATAGTGGATGTGAAATGAGGACATTCAAGGCTATTCATTTTATTTTTTGGTTAGAAATTGTATAACCCATACATGTCCACATCTGATATTAAGCATTTTTGAGATGATGACCATCATTTTAAGTCAATTGGTTCTGCCGGGGATTGGTGTTCACCATGTCCAAGTCTCATTTTATTGCTCATATGGTAGCATTAAAAAAAAGCCAAACTGTCCATAATGGACACCAGTAGAAAACATGTAGGTAGTGAGGAAGAAGACAACCCAAATTGAAGGATGTTAATGTAAATTCTGCAGTGGTTGAAGAAAACGGGTCCCCACAAATTGATGGACCCAAGGAGCATCTGTCGAACTTTGACCCCCACGGACTGCAATTATAATGGTGTTTAAAATGTTTTGATAAAAAATGTCTGCTGCTTTGCTGGAATTAAATAGCACTATATTTTTATTCAAATGTGATGGCTTCGGCGATGGAGGCCATAACCCCAATGTACATGTGTGACACTAACCATGGAAGTGTTGAAGACTAGCCATCATGAAGTAGCTAAAGCCTCATGGAAGTGTGAACAGAACCCTAGCATGTTCCCTATGTGTTACCGCATCCCTGATCCTAATCTGGCAGGAAATAGAATTAGGGACTGGCTGGCACTTTAGGAAGGTACAGTTCTCTCCAGCAAAAGTGACAATGTAAAAACATACACGCCTAAAAGTAAAAAAATCCCATAGCAGTATTGTAATATAGAAGTGTGTACAGTAAGGTTTATAATTATTGAGAGGAAGGTGCAATTAGAAGCCGTCTTACAAACTGTACAGTACAGTACAAGTTATATGCACGTGTACCCGAAGGCCAGGAGGGCAACTTTATTGCACAAGTGAGTTCTCTAAAGCTTCCATTCTGTAAAATAATTAACACATAAAGATAGAGATAATGACAGGGTCGGACATTTAACTTTATTAAACTTGCAGGTAGTTTATGACTTATAAAGGCCCATAATTCACTGCTGAACATGTTATAACGTTGAGTTAAAATATAGGAAGGAAACAGCTAATTATATAGTACAAAACCCTAAAGACTTTTTGGCACTGAGTTTGGTTGTAAAATAAAGATGAAGAGTACTAATATAGGATCATAGGATTTACAAGCGCTTCTTGCTGCTCCACACCACTTCACTTTCCCAGAGTATGGTATGGTCCACACCCTTTATAAGTACAGTAATGTTCTATATGTACTTGTCTTGTAGCACAAAAAGGGACAAAAATTAATCTTGCCAACCCGCAAAGTGTCACATGCCGGAGGTGAGTCTGAAAGGGACAAATAAAGTGCCTCACTTGCTCCTTTATTAGATAGCATATTAGATCATACATCCAACTAAATGAGTGCGAGAAGGGCAGATTTTGGTATATCATGTTTCGATGATGATATGGACAAAAGTTTTTGAACCCTAGTTGGGAATTTGTAAGTGAATGGGTTCTGGGCTTGTTTGCTCCTCTCCATTCCAACTGTTGTTGGATAGAAGTTCACGTCAACATTCACTTCATAGTTGTGTCTTGGTGATTCCATGAACTAGCTAGTCAACCTGGCCCAAAGTCAAGAGGGCACATGATTCAGCGATGCGTTCTCCGACGAGGATTTGGGTTCTGCTGGGATTAACTAAGGTCTGTGCGCCCGATATCCACCAGGTGTCGCTGTAGCGCCGAGATCCGCTGGAGTTCACCTGCTTCGTCCCGGTGCATGTGAGTGCTTGATCTTGCGACACATTTCGTTTTTTAAATTCTGTGGTTTTTCCGAATCCATCGTGTTGTCCGTCGGCCACGTCCCCCGATTTCTGTCGCGTGAAAGCCGGCACCGAAATCCTAACAAGTGCGCCGAAGTCCCAGCATTCGGAATTCGGAGTAAAATGGAAAAATTTGGGAAACCCGGCGAAAGTGCGGCTGCGGAGCCCTTAGTAAATAAGCCCCATGGTCTTGGTTAGTTTAGGATGTTCCCATGGGTTCCCAGGCTAGGGCTTGTACGTCCCAATTCTGGTGGCTGAAATATTGACAAGTAAGCTCCTAAGAAAGCTGTTATGTAGAATAGGAACCCTCATTCCACTTCATTGCCACATGAGGGGGCCAATCTTGTGGGATTATAGAAAACTACAGTATGTCTAGACTATGTGTCATTTTTACCGAGACAGAGAAACACTTATTCTCATTCAGCAAAAGTGGTGTATATAAAAATCTGGCGGTAATTCAGTCTCAGATCTACTGAAGAATGGAGCAAAAAATCTAACAGCAAAATTTCACACATAATATACAACAAAAATAATGCAATTGGTCAGTTGTCATAGGCCAAAACATCAACAAAACACGTCCTTCACTACTATGTTGGAATGGTTCTCCTTTCTATGCTGCCAAAGTCACAAAACACAACAGACAAAATTTCCACTTAGCTCACTTTTCACACTTACACACAAATTTACATGTTAACTAAATTTAGAGACATCTCTCATCTAGGAAAACTGAAAATAATATTGTTTTTATTTTTCACACTTTCATACAAATTTAAATGCTGGCTAAATGATATCTAAATTTAGAGACACCTCTCATCAAGTGAATTTTATAGTATAAGAAACTAATAATTTAATTAGGATGGGAAAAACAAGCATATAGTATTTAAAGGGGTCGGCCACTTTACCTCATGTTTTTAGTAATATGTGTGTAAGTATGGGAGGAAGGATATTAAGTAATTTACCAATATACATCTACTAATAGCCTTATTATTATGTAAGGTGAAGCCTCTTGTCCTGCCAAACATTCCTGACCATAAAATGGCCACAGACAGAGTCATGTGATCTCTAACTGTCAATAAACAATCACCCTGCGAGGACCTTGATCTTACATTTATGAATATTATCATAAGGTTCTGGCAGGGCGATTGCTCATGGACAGATCACATGAATCTCCATCTGTGGATGGTGTAGGAATAGGAATGTACGGTGGCTGAGCGGGTAACACTTCTGCCTTGCAGTGCTGGGGTCCTGGGTTCAAGTTTTACCCAGGTCAACATCTACAAAGAGTTTCTAAGTTCTCTCTGTGTTTGCATGGGTTTCCTCCCACACTTACAAAATATACTGGAAGGTTGATTAGATTGTGAGCCCCATTGGGGACAGGGACCAATTTGGACAGCACTGTGTAATATGTGTGCGCTATATTAATAAAGGATTATTATTGTTTAAATATTTTTTTCAGGGTTTGTGGGCAATTTAAAAATCAATTAAGTGATTGGGTGACATTTTCTTTAATTTTTCCATATAAATCCAACATAAACCCTCTATGCTGTTATATGAAATCGGGTCATAGAAGTAAAAAAAAATCCTTATGGAGAATTTGCCATTAAAGTCTGCCTCTGTAGACATGTGGAGAATTACTGTCATTGATGCTATAATTGGGATTTTTGGGTAAATGCAAATACATTTACCGGGATGGGATAAAGAAAACATTGCCTATTGGCTACTTTGTAAGACAGTCCCCTTAACATGTCTTATAACATGATGTGGGATAACAGCCAAAACTTGTATATTTATTCCATAAGGAACAGAATCCCAACTGTAGACAGCACTGTTTCAAAGTGTTTGCATCTCATCAGCACAGTGTAGGAAACACACTGATTTGTCTAGTTGACAAGCTGTATACTAGGTCATATGAAATTTAGAGCGTACAGTGGTAAAGTATGCCTCATAGATGTCAACGAGTATGTCCATTTACAAGAACTTTGATACAAAGCAAACAATATAGAAACCACTGACACCACTTACATAATATAATAATGGGTGGATGCTACTCAATGTAGTCCACCAGTTCCACCTTGAACATGTTTGTTACAAAATAAAATTGATGAACAAGTGGGTTGAACCTGAAGATCCTTCTGGTATGTTACCTAACTACAACTTGTTTTCTGCCAACTTTATGTCGGATTTCATGTGACAATAGAATAAAGCAGACAATGTAACTTCACATTACAGTATATTAATCATGAAAGTCATCTCATACATTATGGGATTAGTTCGCTCAAGGGCCTTATCGTGTATCAACATGTGAACACTACAAAGTCATTGATGCGGAGTAAGTGGTGAGGCTGATAAGAATATGTAATATTTCTCTCTTATATTGGTGATATTATCTGCAGTTTCTATGGTTGGAAACATATCTATATCTACGGTTTATATGATAATCAGTCTTTTTTTACAAGGTATCCTCCCCACAAAGCCTTTGTCAATTGTCCAGTGCAATGAGGTAAGATGCGACAAACAGTCTCTGTCAGCAGTGCGCAATGAAAGTTTCCAGTGCCGTGTTACACAACGCAACTACACAGAACTCATTGTGACTCTGTCCAAAACTATTGGAATACCTTGTTCTTTTGGAAAAGGTATCAAGAGGCACGTAGGTGACAGCCAGGAACTGGTATAGCTGCCAGGAGGGGAACCAATGGAGTCTTGTTTTGGGTACATCATTCTACTCTCAGAGGTTCAATACATCATTTTCCATCAAATTCCCTGCCAAATCCTATAGCTTGATACGGGAAGGAATACAGGACTAGGTCTTCTTGCCAAAGGACTTGGGCAATTTTAAAGTGAACCTGTCAACATGTTTTATATTGTCTTTTTATTGATAGTACAAGTCTTGTGTAAGAATAAAATGAGGTTCTCAGAAGCCTTCAACAAAGGGGTACAATATTGAAGAACAATGACAGGACTCAAAATACGGCACTGCTTAAACCTCTTTTTTAATAAAAAAAATTGTAATAGTGGGCAGGCTGCAATGTGTAAGTTTCTACTGCTATGGGCAACAGACATATAGAGCAGAGATTTTCTACATTGTCATAAATTTTATAAACATAAACCAGCATATTTGAGAGTCAATAACACAAAATAATAATACAAAACTTATAATAACTCACATCAGTTTTTGTCCCTATCGTGGCTAATGCTCAAAAGCTTGTGTAGCCATGGAAAAACCCCTGAAAACATGGGGAGAGCATCAAAACTACAGATCTAAAAGGCCAGTTGCCTACGAACCGGGTGTGAAACAATGGGGCTCATTTACTAAGGGTCCGCGGACTGCATTTTCTTCGGGTTTCCCGACGATTTCCGTGTTGCGCCGTTTTTTATCAGGGGTTTTTGGTGCACGCGATCGGATTTTGGCGCATCGGCACCGGCTTTTACGCAACACAAATCGGGAGGCAGGACGTTGGACGATCGGACAATGTAGAGGATTTAACATCGCAAATTGTGTCGCAAGACACGCACTCACATATACCGGGAAGAAGAAGGTGAACTCCGGCGGACCTCAGCAGGGAAGCGACACATGCACGATCTTGGGGGCACGATGTTGGTCAATCGTGCTGGACTTCATCTTCGTCGGACCGTCCGAATCGCGACAGGTCTGGGTACGTAAATGTGCCCCAGTAAGTTTTTGGTCAGTGAAAAGACATCTGATTTTGATACGAATTTGGTCTAATTTCAGTCTTATTGTGCTATTCTATTGCTATCTGACCACAGTCACTAGGGGGAATTTATCATTACAATTTGTCTTTGACATGGTTGTTTATGTTCAGTTCCATTTTTGTTTTATCTGAATTTATCAAGTGAATCTTTGCATGTTGTATTTGTTTGTTTTTTGTTTTGACTCATAACATTGTTCTTTTGTCAGAATATTGTTCATTTTTGGCACACATGTCCCACTAAGGAGCTGTTGGTCTTGATAAATTCGGTAGTGTTTTTTGTCCAATTCCTACGCCATGGGGTGACTGGAATCATTTTGCACTAAAACATGCACCTAAATGAAAATTTGCGCCAAAATCGCAATACATGAATTCAGTATTGTGAAAACTAGTCTATGAAATTAATGAATTTGGCACAAGCAGGGTCTATTTTAAAGTGACACAAGTATATGTGATACAAGTATACATGACACAAGTATAGGTGACACAGGTGTATGTGACACAAGTATATGTGATACAAGTATACATGACACAAGTATAGGTGACACAAGTATACATGACACAAGTATAGGTGACACAAGTATATGTGATACAAGTATACATGACACAAGTATAGGTGACACAAGTATATGTGATACAAGTATACATGACACAAGTATAGGTGACACAGGTGTATGTGACACAAGTATATGTGATACAAGTATACATGACGCAAGTATAGGTGACACAAGTATACATGACACAAGTATAGGTGACACAAGTATACATGACACAAGTATAGGTGACACAGGTGTATGTGACACAAGTATATGTGATACAAGTATACATGACACAAGTATAGGTGACACAAGTATATGTGATACAAGTATACATGACACAAGTATAGGTGACACAAGTATATGTGATACAAGTATACATGACACAAGTATAGGTGACACAAGTATATGTGATACAAGTATACATGACACAAGTATAGGTGATACAAGTATATGTGATACAAGTATAGGTGACACAAGTATATGTGACACAAGTATACATGACACAAGTATAGGTGACACAAGTATATGTGATACAAGTATACATGACACAAGTATAGGTGACACAAGTATATGTGATACAAGTATACATGACACAAGTATAGGTGATACAAGTATATGTGATACAAGTATAGGTGACACAAGTATATGTGACACAAGTATAGGTGACACAAGTATATGTGACACAAGTATAGGTGACAGTAGTACATGTGACACAAGTATATGTGAATTCTATTCTAAGGAAAATTTTATGGAAACGTAAGGTGAGGTAGTCTTAATTAAATGTAAAAAACTGGGGTGATGGCTAAGTAGTATCTACACTGGTCGATTGGCTAAGAACACTGGGTTAGCCCCACATCAAACTTGATGCAATCCTATATCTGGGAATCAGGTGTTAAAGGAAACCTACCATAGTGAACCTACTATCAGAAGTAGATGTGATGGTAGATTCCTCCTGCCTGCCTCTGCCCTAATCTATAATTTAATAATCCTGGAAGTTTAAAACTTTATTTCAGTAATATGTAAATTAACTGCAAAGGCTACTGGGCAAGGGTTAGCCTAAGCTCCCAGTGTCCGGCAAGGTTAGTACACGCCCCAGTAGCCTCTGCAGTTCATTTACATATTACTAAAGTAAAGTTTTCAATAAGTTAGGTTGCATTTCAGGATTATTAAATTACATATTAGGGCAGAGGCAGACAGGAGGCATCTACCATCAGATCTACTTCTGATAATAGATTCCTCATGGTAGGTTTCCTTTAATTTCTGTGGCACTGGAAGAGAAGAAGCATGAAGTCTCCCAACTGGTCACTGTCACATCGTAAACAATGTCTTTGTGCTCTATTCATTGGCATCAAACTGAGAACATTGTGTCCCCTCTGCAAAAAAAAAGTAGTGTTATGCCACGGCTGACACCTTTGCCAGAGACCCTTAGGAGCCTACACTAGTCCCTGGGAGATGGCAAAGATGTGGAAAGCATCAGGATATAACACCCGAGCTAATATGTACGAGTTACGAACAAGGTAAAATCAGACTATACAACAGCTTTTCTAGGAACGCTCAGCAATGCGTTTCACTCCCTTATTGAAAACAATAGCTTAGTGTATTCTATTAATTAGAGAATAGGTCATTAGTTCTAAGAATCAAATAAATATACAAATTCTGAATAACAGTAATAATAATAATATGACAGGCCTGCTCTGACGGGAACAATAATCTAAAACACTTCTCAATTACACTGCAAATGTATTTAGTTACACAGTTACGTCTTTGCATTTATAAAAGGGCGATACATTTTCGTCATGAACCTATTTGGGTCTTGAATTTGGACAAGATGTACTCCTGATATATACCTTAAATGCAGCCAAAAAACAAGAACTTAACAGACCCTGAGCTGTAGTCATTGATCACTACTCAGCATTAGATGAGGCAACTTCAAGACAAGCTGTCAGCAGTTTTGACCATGCAAAATACGAGAAAACGATAAAGGAAATCTACCATCAAAATCCATCATGATAAACCAGGGACACTTACTCATAGATCCCGGCACCGTGACTGTGGTACTCTTCTTATATTTGTTATCCATGGTCTCCTACCTTCTAAAATCAACTTTTAAAATGATGCTAATGACCCAGAAGGGCTCTGCTATAATCTCACACAGTGGGAGGGTTGAAGTGTTCCTGCACAGTGTAACAGCCTATGAATATGACGTAGAATCATTTACTGCAAAATACTTGTGATCGAGAGTGAGCCACACATGTTTTTCATTGTTTTACTGACAAAAAACATGTTGTTCATTCCTTATCACAATTTCATGTGAATGTGTGTGTTCGAAATCTGCAACAATCAGTGGGAAAACTTACCAAGAAGTGTTCAATCTCCTTGCAGCACCACCACAGGATAAATTAGTTATTACACAATGCAGTCCTCCAGAGTACCTTTTCTGACGGAGAGAATTTTTTAAAGTGATCCCCAATTTTAACTAAATACCACATCATAATATATTGTGATATTTATAGAAGGTAATCTAAAAAAAAACCTAAAACTTGTGATACTGATTCAGCTGATATCTCTGCTTTCTAGCAAAAGCCAAGCAGAACATGAAGAATTAAGAGGACTACATGTACTAAAATAACCAGCCCTTAAGGTTTCCTCCAGGGACCTACTAAGAGTGCGACTTAACTTGATCTTAGCCTGATCTTAGCGATAAATATGTACAAAGCACCTCAAGAACAAAGTGCAGAAACCTATAGCAAATTTTGGATTGTTCTTTCATGTAATACATTGGTAAATACAACATTTTCTCTCTAAGCTCTACCTCAATCCTAAATCAACAGCCAAGGAGAATGAAGGGATATACCGTTCTGCTAACATATTATGATCCAGAAAGTCGTGCTTTGATATAATACACCTTAGAAACCCCGCTTTAGACTAAAAGATTTCAATGTTGCTGGATGCATAGGCATATTGTCATGTACTTGACAATATGTTTTATGGCCTCCCGGTTCTCCTCATAAGGATGATATCTCGGAAACAGTAGTAGATTATAATGTGGGAAGTTTTTAGCCCAGGGTCCAAACCTGCTAGGAGGGCCGTGGCCACCCAAACCACCCATCAAATTTTATAATGAGAAGGATTTCCACCTGTAAAATCCTCATAGATCTGTTCCTGCTCTCAATACACATGTAAACAAGAGACATTTCAAAACCTTTAAAGGGGTTATCCGGGTGCTAAAAAATACTGAGGGCTGGGCTGTGCCGGTTTGTATACAGGGGCGCTTACAACGCTGAGAGATAGGGACGGATGGAAGGAGCCGGCCACATCCCGGACCGGAAGCTCCCTGTGCGCGGCTTCTGTGCTCCTGTAAACAAACAGGGGCATGGATGAAAGGGACCGCGGTGTGGGACATCGGCGGCGCCGGAGGAGGTAAGTACATATTTATTATGTTTAACTAGCCCACCCCAGCCCTGCCCTCAGTAATTTTTAACGGCAGGATAACCCCTTTAAAGGTCCTCCAGATTCAATTCACGCCTCTTCCCTGACATCACCTCCCTCTCATAATTTGCAGCCCGGAACGCTGGACATGTTGTCCCCACGCTCCATGCTGCGAATTATAAGTTTCTTTTCTACGTCATCCCGACATGTCAAGACTAGCTAAAGACAGTGCAGGGATCAAGATGAAGAGGAGCAGAGTGAGTATTTCTAGGGTTTTTTTCTGCTTGATTTCCTTTAATACAGCCCAGGGCCCATGACAGTCTTAATACACTACTGCTCAGAAAGGAACCCTTAGCTGAACAAAGCATGAATGTGTATAGGGGAGTTGAAAGGTATATCTTCAGCTACATGGGCCTTCATCTGATAACTGTGGGAGGCATATGGTCACTTGAGGTGGCTGCACAACATCTTTGATGCCGGTTAAACTCCCCCAAATAACATAAGCATTGGGTCTGTAACTAAATTGGGTTGGTGGATGGGAGCCGGGATGGTTTGTCTGACTTTGCTCTTAATTTATCCATGTCCTGGTAAACTGGACCTTACCTTTGATATTTGGGTCAGCTGTCTAAAGTGTCAACATGAATATGTAAAGAAACCCGCTTTTAGAATTCTTTGGTTATCTATGTAAATAATTTTATCTGCCTCAACAAAATCACTTTCTATTTGGACCGGATGATGATTTCTAATCTCTCTGTTTTATGCCGGACATTCTGAAATGCAGTCAAGCTCCTCTGGCTGCAAAATCCTCTCTAGCCTTCCAAAAAGTAACTGGAGGAAATAAAGTCCTTAATGTGCAAATAGGATTTGTAAATAAACGGGGCTGATTCAGTACAGAGCAGATACATACAGAAACTATTGGCGTGATAAAACTTGATCCCTCACGAGACAGGGACTCAAACAGAAAGCCACTATGTGCCGGATGAAGCTGTCTAAGACGACAAGAAACAAGTCACCTGGAAACATGGGACCAAAACCAAAGGCAAGTAGATATGAAATAACTGAGATATGAGCGATAATCTATAATCTCCCACCATCAGGGAAATTAATATACTGCACTCTTTCATCTTGTAAAACTCCGAAGACAAAAATGTTCGATTCAAGTAGGTCAATAACAAACACTGGTGAGACAAGTGTGATCTAAAAAAACGCAATCCCCATGTCATTGTAAGTCAGTTCATGCACTATGTAGTATGGTACAATAGCACCCAATGTCAGTGTTTATATATCCCTTAAGAAATAGGCTATTTGGTGCCTTAAAGGGAACCTGTCAGCAGATATATACCTAATAAACCACTACCAGTAGGTTGTCAAGCAGGTGAACATAAGCCTAACACCTTCTGGGTGGCATCATCCAGAAAATGAACTTTGAAGTGATCTAAAATTTGTTGTATAATGTCAAGGAGGCAGAGGGTTTAACACTGAATTCAAGCTTTTCCTGTCTCAGAAAGCCCTTTACTGTAATTGATGGTCCTACACCAAGAGACATGACTAACCAGATCTCCCGAAGTCTGGCGCATAACGCAAGTCAACGGAGGAGGTGTTCAGAGGCAGGGAGAGCTTGACTTCACAGTTAAACTCCCCGCCTCATTGACTTTATGATACAAATTTACAGTTCACTTCAAAGTTGATTTTCTGGGTGATGGAACCATGCTGGGCTATGAAAGAACCATGATCTGTAAGGTGTAAAGCAGCTAGACAACATACCGGTACTAGTTTATTAGGCCAGTTTCTGATGACCGGTTACCTTTAAGGTCCTTGCACATATTTTTAATTTTACATCATTAAAAATATTTAATCTCCTATTAAAAGTGCTAAATGTGGGCCTGTTTTTTTTCTAGCACCTTGTGAACCTCAGTCTCCTCATGTAATCTTCCTCTCCTCCGTAATCATCCAGCTCCCTCCCCTCTTCCTGTTATGTACATTAAACAGGCAGTGGAGAATAGGGGATGATGTGGAGTAGAGGAAGAATGCATGGAGGAGACTCAGACAAAGGCAAATAGGCTGTTTTAGCTGCCCCCTTGGAGGCAGCCAGGTAATGTGAAATAAGGTTTTATAATATACTGAGATGGCATTTTTAAAATCAGCATGGCATAGACTATTGGAAACTGTCACCAACTAAAAATGACATTCCTTTTGACAGGTTCACTTTAAGGACATGGATATAATATGATTCATGTAGCAATAGGGCCACACATACGTCACCTATGCATCGTGGCACTGTATTTCAATGACCGATCCAGACCTGTGAGATGTCAAAAAAGCTGAGACTGCATGACTTTTTAGCCACTTAACACTCGGCAGGCACAAGGTTTTTTTTATATACATTTGCCCACATCTACTACTAAGTGCAGTTACCCTGTCTATAGTGCAGAGGGCGACAGATTCAGGATTTCTTTATGAATCTGGTGCCCCCTGCACTGCCTCAACAGAGTGCACCAACTTTTTTTTGGTGCACCTTATAACACCTTATAATCTGACTTTGCATGATAAATTTAGTGCACGGTCCGACTGAGAACTGGAACGTCCCTTTATGTGCAGAAATTTGTGTCGCATGAAGAATAGTGCAGCCGCACCACAAAACGGTCATGTGCGACATATATGTCACGCGGACACTTCTTAAATACCTGTGCAAGTAGTTTGCACTGAAAAGAACGCCGAAAGTCCAACAGAAAACTGGCGCAAGCACCTTAGTAAACATGTTCAAATGGATACTTTGCAAGGGCCTTTTGAGTAATGTGAGCCATAATGAATGGATATTCCATGATTTACTGTTCCAGGAACAGATTTAAAGGGGTATTCCCCTTTCAGCAATGTAATGTTATTGTTTGTTTGTAAAAATGATACAATTTTTACAATATATCAATTCCTCACGGTTTTCTAGATCTCTGCTTGCTGTCAGTCTATAGAATCCTTCTATGTTTACATACAGTAGACAGAAATCTGACCATGGTCACACAGGTGCACAGCTCGTTAGTATCATAGAGAGCAATCAGAGCTGTGTGATATAACAAGTTGTGCACCTGTGTGACCATGGTCAGATTTCTGTCCACTGTATGTAAACATAGAAGCTTTCCATAGAATGACAGCAAGCAGAGCTTTCGAAAACCATGAGAAATTGATACAGTAAGTATATTGGAAAATTGTGTATCTTTTCATTATACAAATAATAATATTAATCTGACAAAATAAGAACACCCCTTTAATGAAACCTGCAAGGTACTTCTGCCATGTGAGCAGTGTTAAATTGTGCCCTGTGAAGCTTGCTGTTGGAAAGGGCGAGTCCTAATTGGTTTTGTCTTTTTTTATGTCTATTACAGTAGGAACTGTCAGCTTACATTCATGGGGTTGTGGGAGGTAAAAGTGACGCCTTCCCTAACCTGAGGCGTAATGATCAAAAAAGTTTCTTACACGTCAATGTTTTGAAATGTTTAGAGTAGATAAAGTTAAGTGAGTAACAAAACTGGTGGGAGAAGATAAGAAACACTCGGCCCAACGCCTCTGACAGTTCTGCCGCACGTTGTTAGATGAAGGATCACGTTTGAACTTTCCTTCTTTTTAGATATTTAACAAGTTAGAAATGTTCTGGCACGAACAAAAGGAAATACAAGGAGATCCAAATTCCATGCAAACAATGGAATAGTAAATTCCATGCATAAAAACATACTTAAAAGGAGAAATTTATGAGTGGATAAAATATGAAAATAGCTCATAGAATCTTAATGAGAGATTTATCAGAAGTGTTTGAGAGAAGAACTGTTCTAGTTGCTCATGACAACCAATGAGAGTTCAGCTTTCATTTCCCCCAGAAAGCTGAGCTCTGATTGGTTGCCATGAATAACTGGAACAGTTCTGCTCTCAGACACTTCTAATAAATCTCCCCCTTAGACTTCGTCTATTTATGAATACTGGAGACCTGGGATTTCGATAAGTTCCACCTCAGAATTAAGGTACCCCATTTGTTGACTGATCAGCATAACATTTAAATGGGTCAACGTTCAGGAACAAGTGTTCCTATGAATGTTTCTTCCTTATAACTGACCAATAATATGGTATTGCCTTTAGGTCTATATATCTTATATGGACAAGATTGGTTGGCGGGTCCATTGGTCTGTTGGGTACAAACTCTCATGAATACTTACCACAACTAGGCCAATAAGGCTCAGTACAGTTAATAATGCAATAAGAGGGGATTAGTAGGTTCCCGGTAACGTCTAAGCATTGTATTGACGGGTGAACAATCGTTGAATGAACAATCAACTCATGAATTCGAGAATATTAGATTATATTTTAAACGATTGGGCAAAAACTTTTCAATGAAACAGAAGCATTGTCAGCTAAATTAGGCATTCCTTGTCAAATTGCCCCCATAGTGGGGTTATCAGATGAGATTGAGTATGAATGTATAGGGCAGTGATGGCGAACCTATGGCACAGGTGCCTGAGGTGGCACTCAGAGCCCTATCTGTGGGCACCAAGGCCATCAACCCAGGGCAAAGTTCAACAGAAATGACTCAAATCTTCCTGCAGTCTCCAAACAACTTGAGATGCTGCTCCCAACACTCTTTTTAAGGTGACACATCCTTGACTGATTGGCAAAGCAGGAACGAGTGAGAAGGTATGAACAGAGGCGGATTATCTTTGGAGGTCCCTTGCTGGCCCCATGATATTTCCTTTATTTTTGAGACCCTGGAGAGAATCTACAATGATGTCTGAATTTGCCCTTTTGCTTCCAGCTGTATTAGTGTCCTTACAGTACAATTGAATGTTGCGGAAGAACAGGGAGCAAGAAGTAACTGTATAAATTGTCATGTTGGCACTTGATGGTAAATAAATGGGTGTTGGTTGTAGTTTGGGCACCCGGTCTCTAAAAGGTTTGCCACCACTGGTATAGGGGATAGGGTAGGGTGATGGGTATTAGTGCAAAGTCTGTGCCAGGCCCCCGACTATAATGTGGGGTTTATAGTAATAGTCTTCTCATATGAGAAAGTGACACCATAAGGGCCCCCTAAACCTCTTGGGCCCTGGTGCGACCCCAACCTCTGCACCCCCTCAAGTTAGGCCCCTCAATAATAATTGAGTATGCTTCTCTCCATTCTTTGCTTTATGCCTAACATAGATGTGACATGAAATTACACGTTTCTGTTAGTCACATGCAAAGCTTTCTTCTGATTGAGAAACAAAAATAAACAGTTTGAGATGCAAAAACCGAACCAATGTAAACACGCTCCAAGGGAGAAATCCTCACACCCGAAAAGAGCTGGATGTTCTGAATGTGAAAAACAGATCGTCTAGAAAGTTATACAAGTGCAGCATGTGTGTTCTTCATAGAGGAGTCATACAGTCCCCGATCTTATTGACATTTATATGGTGGGTTTGTCACATTTACCCCATAAACCAGGACAGTAAGCGAAATATTACATTGATGATATCTTCTCAATGTTATATACAGATTTCATGGTTTATATTATTAGTTAAAATATATCTAAATATGTAGTTAAAAATATTACTTTTGGGTATCTGATCACTGGGAATTGGGCATGTACTTTGCGTCAAATAATTGGGAGTTGATCTGCAGTAACCTGGTCTGACCACTACTGAGAAAATGGAGCCGTCTGCTTCCTGTTCCATCCACTGTTTAACATCTGATGAAAACAACAAATCAGTCGGGGTGTGGAGTGTTGTACTCCAACCAATTTGGACCTATTCTATGGATAGGTAATCATTATTGTAGCCTGGAAAACCTCTTTAATTTAATTTATACAAATTTTATTACTATTTTACCTTCTTTGTTACCAAACCTGTTTTTTTTTTATTACTACCAAAATGTGCTTTCAAATTTGATAATTTTTCACATTTTAATTTAACTTCAATGAAACCAATATAAATGTTTAGGGATATTACAGCACAGTGAATTTCTCATTCACACATAGTATATGAAACACAGTAAGGAAGAAAGTAAATGGCGTCATTTCTGCTTAACAGCTGTTAAAAAAACAATCAAGAATTTCTAGGAAACGGGCAGTGAAAAATGGATTTTCTGCTTAAAATACAAGGAAAATAAAACAGTTTACACTAGTCCATTGACAAAAAGTAATCACTAAATATGACAAACTATATATTTGTAAGTGTACCTCATCCTTCTGTCAATAATGTTCTTCAGGTTAAAATATACACATTCAATAAAGACTTTTAGACTTAATTTCTTATTAAAGAGAACTTGTCACAGTTTATCCTGCATGCGGTTTGTTATAGAGCAGGAGGAGCTGAGCAGACTGATGTATGGCTGGTGAAATCATTCGAGCAGACCACCCTGTAGGCTACTCAATGCTGATGCGGGCACATAGTTTAGTTAGGCTCGGCGAACTTTAGTTTAGTTAAAAAAACGGTTTTCTTAAATATGTAAATGAGCCCTCCGGTGCTACGCTATGTCATCTTCGGGCTGGCGATGGCTTCTGATGTTTAATTATTCCCGCCTCCTTCATATTACCCATTCTCCTTCAGGTGCTGAGAGCCTTGACGTCAGCATGCTCTCAGCACGCATGCGCAGACACTAAGTCTCGCCCAGCCGGCCGGCGATAAGTGCCGAAAGCTTGGTGGCGTCACGGCTCTCGGTACCTAAAGGAGGACGGGTAATATGAAAAAATTATATGGATGGGGGTCTCCAATTTTCATAAAATCCAGGGTCCATGGCAGTGTTTAACTGTAGTATAAAGAATGAAGAACTTAATATGTATGGCTTGCCCCATATTTGCAATTTATCATATGACATAACAACTTCAACACGGTACAGGCCTCTTATAGGAACAATGGACACTTACAAGGTGACTCATTGATACCCTAATGTCCGCACTGGATTAACGGAAGGATGTGGAAGTAAAATAAACTTGTACATCAGCAAAGTGTAGTCAAGTGTTGCCTCCTCAAATTCCCAAGAACAAAGTGATCTGATTAAATACTTCTTAAAATAATAGACATAACATAAAACCTCATTAAACTGTACACTAGGCGCAGCTTCGAAAGACAATAGAAACGTACTGTACAGACGTAATGTACATAAGACATAAGGCGATGGCACATGACGCCGCAGGCTCCCAGTAAAAACGTGAACTTCTTCTATCATACCACTTCTATAATAATATAGTAGCGCAATGAGTGGGTACACCTAAAATAACACATCTATTCGCTCCCACAAACAGGCCCGGAACCATTCATAAATGCGGCTTAGCTAATAACAGAAGCAATTATATGTATGTTCTGCATTTTAATGAGGGTGTTACATAAGTCATGTATCCATGTGACTGCAGCATAGCCAGAAATGTGCACAAATACCCTCTAATATTTCACATAATGACAGAGGTTTACTAAAAGTGTGCCCGGGGCCATAGCTATTATGTCGAATTTAGCTCTTTAGTCTTCATAATCGGCTGGCAGAATTACCAGTCGTTTGGAAAAATAACTCTCTTCATGTAGTAATCTGTTTAGCTTTAAAGGGGTTGTCCATTCACTGTCCATACGGATAGTGCTTTCTATAACAGGAAAATGTTGTTATATGGTACCTGTAACATTGGACACGAAGGAGAAGTAGGGGTTTAGTCATCTGTATATAGTGTCCTATCTGCAGTCAATGGGGGATATTATTTCTAAATATTACTTTGCTTTTTCATTCTTTCGCATTTGCACACTAAGGGCTCATTCAATGTAATGTGGACTATCGGTCCAAATTGACGCCTATGGCGCCCAGTCACCGTGAGCATGCGTTGTCCTATATTTTGGCGTGTTACAGGAACAGCCCTGCGTTTCTCTATGGAGAGGAGAGGGGTGAGCAGTGCTCACTCCTCCTCTTTCCCGCGTGCGGCTGTATGCACGCCCAGGCGTGCATGTGATAGTGTGAATGGGGGAGATTTATCATACACTGTTGCATGATGCCGCCTGCTGTAGATTTGTGCAATGACCTGTTCCAGTAGAGGTACTGTAACAGTTGTGAAGCTATAATATTGAGGGGCTCTGGTAATGCCCCCCAGAGCCCTTCTTGTCCATTAGCATACTTTTAAAAGTTGATTTTAGAAGTAAGGAGGCCATGGATAACAGTTGATTTTGATGGTAGTTTTCCTTTAAGCCTCATTTACACCTAGTAATAATAACAGTAAAGAATACATTTCAAATAATTACTGGTATTATATTATATGCATTATTAGTATTATTATTGTTCTCATTCATACAATTCTTGATGTTTGTATCAATTATTATATATGCTTGAAGCAATTAATTCTAATAACGCATAAAATAGTTGGAATTGTTTATATGCTTCCTTCTATAAAGGTCCACGGACATGTTTGCGTGGGTTTGCTCTGGGTCCTCTGGTTTCCTCCCACACTCCAAAAAACATACTGTTAGGTTGGTTAGATTTTGAGCCCTATGGGGACAGTGACCAATTTGACATGCTTTGTGCAGCGCTGCGTAATCTGTGTGCGCTATATAAATAAAGAATTATTAGTATTATTTATTATTATAGTCCCTCCATTTCTCGGAAAAGAAATGCAATGTTGATATAATACACTGAATATCTAAAATGTAGTTGTGACTTAATAAAACACTCAAAAAGCTGCTACAATATCTGAGGTACTGGAAACAGTGTTATATAAGCCGTGGCTTCCGGATAAAGATACCAAATAGTTTAGGATAACCTGAATTCTCCTCTAAATACTTGTATCACGGAGCACGACCTCTGTGGTCTGATAATCCCACTTAGCAAACGGATTTTGTACTTGACCGCCTGTTAAGGTAGCTAGAAACCGGGACCTACATATTAGATCACTGCCTGCTCCATAGACATTTGCATATCTGGCTGCAGTTTCTTTAACGTGTGGGGTCCCCTTAAAGCTTCCAAAATTTGGGGCCACAGCACAAGTCTGTTAAGATAATAATATATCGGATTTAAATTCTATAGGTTTACAAATCTAAACATCTTGGAATATGATAGGTACTATAATAGACGCTGAGTGTAAAGGTGCAGACATGACAGGACTAATACCCTGGCAGGAGAGCAGTTCTGATTCCTAGCATCACAAGAGTTCTCATACTTATTCCTTGCTCTGTCAAGAAATGCCTCTTATGTAACAGCTATAATCTACTTTGCAAAAGGAGACTTAAAGTTAAGCTGAGGATATGCAGATTACATGGATGCTTTGCATAAGCGCACTGCAGCCCAAAATATTGTCCAGGAGACAGAAGTCAACATGGTATATTACAGGAGGGGGGGAAGATCTGTGTAGTCTGGTGACAAGAAGTAAGAGAGGAAAATAAGATGTTACAATGTATCCATGTCCTCAGCAGCTGACACTTGAGATGTAATGTACATAGATTTTCTATCCAATTTTAGATAACTTTTTAGGGAAATCTTAAATGGAACCTGTCATCAGGATCACACATTTTTACCTAATGACAGGTTCTCGCAGGGTTTTTTTGACTCCTTTTCAATCTGCTTTTATAATTAACATTACTGCTTCCACTCAATTTTAAAAGTTGATCAAAGTATACTACTCTCCCTTCCAGCAAACTGGGAGTCCAAGTGCCACCATCTTCAATCGGAGAGACTGTTATCTAATGGCTAAAGGGTGTCTTCACATGGTAAAGGGTGTCTTCATAATGGAAACCCTGTTATCATCAGGATGGGGGGCCCACAATCTCCCTTGGTTACACTTTGATAACGCTAAAACTGGCTTACATGCCTTGCACCAAGTATTACACCAAAGGGACTAGGCTTAGATGAAAAATGGGGCTAGGCAAAATGGAGGTAGTGCTTAAAGGAAATCAACCAGATGGATTCAGTGGTTTTAACCCAAGCATACTTACATGGTGGCATGTGTTCTTCATTTAGCTGCTAATAGCTTATTTTGGGTGGAAAGGGGCTTTTTAAATTATGCAAATGAGCCTCAGGGGCTCCTATGTATGTCAGTTGGCTGCTAATTTTTCATGCCTTCCTTTGCTGCTTATGCCCACATTCCCTCCCCCTGCCAGGGAACCAGTGACATCAGCCAGAGTCAGAAGGGGCTTCTGTGACGTCATTTGCATAATTAAAAAATAAATTTTCTCAAAAAATAACCCATTAATAGCTAAATGAAAAAGGGATCCTGTTTCAGGGGGCACACATTGGCATGAAAGTAAAATCAGTAAATCCATCCGGTTGATTTCCTTTAATATATACCAAAAAATTGTGACCAAAAAAAAGATGGTCTGAAAATGTTCCCTCTTTATCATCCAGCATGTGATGAATCTGCAACATTTTAAAGGAAATCTACCACTAGGAACAAGGTTTGAAAACTGAACACACTTACATACATGCTGGTTTGTGTCTATTTTGGCAGGATCTGCTCTTCTTTTAGTTTATTATGTCCTGCTTTTTTAAGGCTTAAAAAATTATGCGAATAAGGCGGTGGTGCTCCAGGCTCTAATTTTTAAAGCTCTTTTCTGTAAAAATAAGTGCATTAGAAGCTAAAAGAAGAGCAGGTCCTGGCAGGCGGGGCACACACCAGTATGTAAATGTGCTTGGTTTACAGTCCTTCATCCTAGTGGTAAATTTCCTTTAACACTGTCAGGTCTAAATTGGTACTGTCTATCAATTAGATTGAATTAATAAATCTTGTATATAAAATGAATATC
The DNA here is from genome assembly GCF_040894005.1 of Engystomops pustulosus. Taxonomy (NCBI): domain Eukaryota; kingdom Metazoa; phylum Chordata; class Amphibia; order Anura; family Leptodactylidae; genus Engystomops; species Engystomops pustulosus. The sequence goes on along the minus strand of NC_092416.1, from coordinate 149,586,111 downwards.
TGACATTGATCGCTTTTTCAGACTCTTGATATTGACTGTAAGTAAATGATGATATAATGTTATAGACCATAATCTTTACAGCAGCAGTTTTGTAATCATATCCACCTTAATGGCATTTACAAGTGAAGGGCAAGGCATCAGATGACCACCTTGGCACCAGCAAGTATTTATGACGCATACATCATATTTAATAACAGTGCAGTGTTCTACATACCATGTTCCCACTTCAGAACATGCCCTCCACATGGGGGCACTGTTACTAGCTCTAAAGTGCTAAACTATCAGCACCATCAGGTAAGGTATGACATGTGCTTTCTAAAATTGCCTCTTTTTTTGTTAAAACTTCACAGTTTACCTATAAAAAAAATAACATTAAAATTCACATGCAGATGAGCTGAGAAGAAACACTTTTTTCTGAATGAGACAATTTTAGAGGCTAAAAGATGAGCATGACTCCAGATGACCCTCTCTCGGGCTCTATATTATGCTTTCAGTATCTTATTAAAAATAAGAAACTCATCTTTCAAATCGCATCAGGCTTGTGGTTCTGTGAGCTACAGAACTGGAGATACAGGCTGTTAACCAGTTACAACTTCCAGCTGGAAATGTCGTTGTAGATAAAGATCCAATTCACAACAAGCCTAATGTTTTTTGAAAGATGAGAATCTTATCTTTTGTATGATACCAGAACCATAGGTGTGTCTGAAATTCTGAAATGACACATTAGCCTCTAAAAGTGACTTTGGAGGTGATTTTTTTTTATTATAGGCATAAGGATACTCTATAACAGTGGTGGCGAACCTATGGCACGGGTGCCAGAGGTGGCACTCAGAGCCCTATCTGTGGGCACTCAGGCCATTGACCCCAAGACAGAGCTCACCAAAGAGGACCAAATTCACCAAATCTTCCTGCAGACCCAGGCAATTTAAGAGATGCTTCTCTCAGCGCTATTTTAAAATTTCATTTACACTTCATTGGCTGTTTGGAACTGCGGGAAAAGTGAGAAGGTGTTGATAGAAGTGCATTATCTTTGTAGGTCAATCTACTGGACCCCTCATTCTTACTGTACAGGGAGACCCTGGTGAGAAGCTACAATGATAATCTGAATGTGCCCCCCTTCTTTCAACTGTATTAGTGGCCTCAAGGGGCTGATACGATTGAGAGATGTTGAAGAGCAGGTAGCAATAAGTTACTGCTTAAAATGCAATGTTGGCAGTTCGCAGTAAATAAGTGTATTTTGGTTATAGTTTGGGCACTCGGTCTCTAAAAGGTTCGCCATCACTGCTCTATAACATACAATAGGGAATTGTAGAAAGGACATTTCATTCCTTACTTGAGAATGCTAGTTGTCTATTGGGTTAAAAGTTGGTGACGGTGTCCCTTTAAAATTTAGGTGTGAAGTTTGCTGGTCCTCCTCACTACAATGGGAAATAAATTCCATTGAATGGTTAATATCATGGGTATGACTAGTATACCTGCCACCATATGTGACCCAGTCAATCTCAGTTCACAACCATGCCATCTATCTTTGTAGGCCTTGCCCCTAGTAGTCAGTGAAATGAATGCTTTGATACTGGAGATGAGTCCTACACGTCCATGTTCCATCTCTAGAATTAGAGCTGTGTGCTGTTATTAGTAGTGGACTCTGGATATATATAGAGTGGAGGGTGGAACAGGGCAGCATTGTAGTCTAAATGTGGCACAGAGGAGGGAGCCGGGATATTTCTGGAGGGTACAACAATCTGCTTTCTTGGCCTGTGCTGGTCATGTCATATGGCTTATGCAGACACTACTTACAATATACATTGCTTCTACACTGTTGGACTGATATATATATAACACACCAATAATATAAATATTCTCGGGTCACATCTTGGCTGTTCCTATCCTGTCATGCTATATGTGAAAAAATATATCTGAAAGTTTGTAAAAACAGTCAACATTTTATTTGTATTATTTATTTTTTTACTTTAGTTGCCAGATGCAGTGTGCTTTGTCCTTGGAGTATTTTGAACATAAAAATTGCTCATACACCCTGTTTTTCAATCATTAACCTTTTATACCTCTCCATATCCTATATTCAATGGCTCGTAACATTCCTCATAGGTCATTCCTGTCTTTAGAAGTTACGTCTGGCTTCAATAAAGTGTGAAATAAGCATCACTTTAGAAAATGTATCAAATATCATTTATAATAATAAATGTGTAAATAAAATATCATTCAAAATTTCTGAAAAATATAAAAAACTTGGTTAAAAGATAGGTAATTTGTTGTCGACTTTTCCTTTTAAGCTGGCCATATACATAAGTAATCCTTCCTTTATTTATATAGCGCACACAGATTATGCAGTGCTGCACAGAGCTTGCCAAATCAGTCCCTGTCCCCATGGGGCTCACAATCTAATCAACCTACCAGTATGTATTTGGAGTGTGTGAGGAAACCCACGCAAATACGGAGAGAACATGCAAACTCTTTGCAGATGTTGACTCTGGGACTTGAACCCAGGTCCCCAGCACTGCAAGGATGTAATGCTAACCACTAAGCCACCATGCCTCCCACATAAGTGTAATGTTTAGGAAAGCTGATGATTTCATAAAATTGTCCAACTGTGCACTATGTACCTATGTGTTCTGCAGTCATGTCTGCCAATGATTTAGTTCCCTCTCCCAATACCCCAACAAAGCATGTGTATGGGGTAGTTAGGAGGAACTGGCAACTAAAAACTTGGACAACACTTATCTGATATAAATGGCGACCATAAGTATTCTTAAGTGGTTTCTAGTAGGAATGAAGCTTTGGCTGGATGCAGTGGACGTTCTAGTAGACACGGAGCTTTGGCTGTTAGGTCATTAGGCTTTGCTGGTTTTGGTAGATATAAAGCTTTGGCAGATTTAAGTGGGCATTAGACGTCAAATGATTTCTGTAGACATGGAGCATTGGGTGGTTTAAGGGGGCATTAAGCTTTAGCTTGTTTCAGTAGGTGTGGAGCTTCGGGTGGTATCATGGTATATGGATTTGGCTGGTTCTGATGGGCATGTCGCAGCAGGAATGAAGCTTTGACTACATACCTTACCATTATGTTTTTATAAGTGTTGAGTTCCTCATGCCTCAGTAAAGAGGACTACCCTGAGGTGGACTACCCTAAGGTGTAGCTTAGGTATAGCATCATGTATTAGCTACAATGGGGCACATCTACTAAGGGACGTGCACCAGTTTTCTGTCGGACTTTGCACGTTCTTTTTAGTGCAAACCACTTGCACAGGTATTTAAGAAGTGTCCGCGGCACATTTGTGTCTATTGCAACCCTTTTTTGTCACGGCTGCACTATGATTCATGCGACTTAAAGGGGCGTTCCAGTCCGGTTGTGCACCAGATTTAATATAAAAAGTCCCATAGAATTGTGCTCCATGCCCTATGTTAAAGGTGCACCAAAAATAAGTGGTGTTGGGGCAGTGCAGGGGGCGCCACATTAATGAAGAACAGGCGACACAAATCCTGAATCTGGAACTCTCTGCACATAGTGCAGTTTGCACGGTTTCCGGTAAACGTGCCCCAATGTTCTTGGGCATGATTCATTACACATCCATTAAAGCGTATTACAAGCGTGCCCAATTCTCTAGACACCCTTCCAGGAGCAGTCACTGTACAGGTGATTCCCGGTTGCATAACTTGTGTAGGACGCCAATGTTCACTCTTTGCACTCTATGGAAATGTATAAAAATAAAGCTACTGTGAAGGGTGTATCCTATCCGCCTACAAGCTAGGTTATGAAAATAACATACTCTATGTTATTACAAGTGGATCCTTCCATATGTCGCTGCTGTACACATACAGAATCTGGAAGAATAGGATGTGTGCAATGTAATATGTGCTCTGCTGAGCTGCAAATACCTGGACATGCACTCCCCAATTATCACCCAGATCAGGATGACCCGGCAGAGGCGCTGGCTCAATTGTATGCCACACAATAGTTAACCTCTTCATTGTACTTATTCCTGGTAATTGCACTGAGATAACTATAGGGCAGAGGAATTTCAGATCCATAACACAAGGCTTCATAACATTGTGGGGGCAGCAAAAATGAAAGACATTTTAGTACCCAACTAAAGAAACAGGACATAGCATAAAAATAATGTCTGTTTTATATGCATGACCTGCTTCTGTCCAGGCTGTTCCATGACGAGAGCTGTATTGCTGTTTATAGTATGGTACAGTACAAGTATATACAAAGTATTAACGAGTACATTGTATAAGAGAGGAGGGGGCGACATACTGCAGTTCCTTGGACAGAGCTGGTGATGTTGTTTTAATGGAGTCACAACATTTATCAGACATTAGCAGTTAGTAGTTACTCATGTGCAGAATGACATAATTTTTTGTAGACTTGTACCGTGTTAGCCATGGAGAGCAGAAGAAGAGTGAAGAAATCAGGCCATATCTTATTGAGGATAACTAAGTATATTTGATGATGAGCTTTCTAGAATACAAGTTCTGTTCCTCAGACATGATGTTATGAAACAAAGAGAACTAGTATTCCTGAAAGATCTCCATCAAATATACTCAAAGAGATAGCCCCAAAAATGTATTGCTGGATTTCTTCACTCTTATTTGCTTGACTAAATTGACTTTAGAATGCCAACACTAGGGGGAGCTTATTGCAATAAGATTTTTAGATCTCCCCTCTCCATTGAGAAGTGAGCGGACATTGTTGTTGTACCGCAAAATATACTTCCATGTACGGTCATGGTGCGGTGAGACAATGGGGCAGATTTACTTACCCTGTCCTGTCGCGATAACGCAGTGCCTTGTCCGACAAGGATTTGGGTCCGGCGCTTCCCTGCCAAGGTCCGCCGGAGTTCACCTTCGTCTTCCCGGTGCATGTGAGTGCTTGATCTTGCGACATAATCGCGTTTTAAAATTCCGCAGTTTGTCCGAATCCGTCGGGTTGTTCATCCCCGATTTGTGTTGCATGCAAGCCGGTGCCTATGCGCCAAAATCCGATCGCGTGAGCCAAATCCCGGTGCAATTCGGCACAAAACGGAAATCGGAAACACAGCGAAAGTGTGTCTGACTGACCCTTAAATGAGCCCGAATGTGTGCTCACCGCACCGTGACCAGGTGCCATAATCATCTATGGGGACTGATATCAGCCCCCAATGGTCGGGCCGGATATTGGTTTGCATCACATTCATGTGAATAAGGCCTTATATGTACTTGTAAAGTAGGTCTATCTTTAATCAGCTTCTAATCTTCTTATAGGTCCCTTGAAGTGGACCTTTCACCCACTAGGATCATATTAAGTCCAACTAAATATGATCCTGTATCTATTTCTATACATGGTAGTATTATGAAATGGTATTATTTGTATATTAATTTTAGCTGTTTTTATTTGTATGACAATTTTATTCTGAATAAATGTCCATTGCCTAATGTACTGGTGTGAGTAGAATCAGTTAAATAATTTTTTTGCCATTCTGGTATAGACACTCCACCATACAAGGCCGTTTAGCGCCCCAACCTATAGCCCCTTGTTTTTGCACTCTTTGCCAAGGTGGGTGATCCTGAGCTTGAGTGAATGGCCTGGGACTATCCACCTGGCAGATAAATGCCTAAGTAGCTTAATGGGTCAGTGATTCGGCCGGTCAATTTGCTTCCGTATTGGGCCCCATAGAGGTCTATAGCACCTGATTATGTTGTGTTTTTTCCAGAAAAAGTTGGGTCTAGAGAAAAAATTCCAAATACATCAAAATTAGTGGAGCGGTACTTGGAGGTGATGAAAGAAGTTTTTTAACCTACAAAATAGAAACTAATTTCTGTTCAAGTAAATGGGGCTGCCATGCAATACCTAGGACAACTGCTATACAATACATGCCGCTGTGCTTAATAGAGAGTGAGAAGACTCCAATCATCTCAAAATTGTGATGAATCCAAAAAACATCCATATCCCTTTCCTTTAAAAATAAAACTAATGAAATTATTTGTGTGGAAGAAAAAACCCTCAAGCTCGCTCTAAATTTGTAATAAAGAATCCAGGAATATGGGGGATTTTCCATTCGAGTAGCTAAGCTGTTTGACTATCCTTATTTGTAACCCGACCAACCAGAGTGACAAATGTAACTAAGCTAAGTCTTATCACCAGCGAAGCAACCTTACACCCTCGTAACTGAACTGAATCCGTTCTATAAATACCAGGGTCCTGCAACGCGCAGCTCAGCCACCACGGCCCCACAATACTTCTAGTAAGTTTTTAAATAGGATAATGGAGGTGCCAGGAATTACAATGTGGCAAGGGAGTAAAATTATTTATGTGAAAAACAGATTATAAATTCAATTTCCACAAATATTATGATGCTGCTAAAACAATAATGGGATTAACTAGGACAATCTCTCTTTGCATTGTAAAAACCCTAGGAATATCCATTTAAGTCCACCTTGAAATATCTGTTTTTGAGTGAGGCTTATAATCCAATGCCCCTTCAGGACAAATTACTGAAAATTTGGGACCACTCATGCAATGAGAGGATTTCTTTGGCCCATTTTTGGATTTAATTTAATTGATTAAATATAAAGAAACAGAAGCTCCTGGGCCTCAATGTGACATCTGTTATAGGGCCACCACTTACCGTTTCTAATGTTACTGTCTCGTTACGTTGCAGAGGGGCCTCTCAGGTGTCAGGCCCCATGTGTGACTGTAACGTTTGCATCGCCTATAACTAAATTGCCAATGTGTAACCTATAACGTAGCTTTAAAAGTCAACCTCAGTGTTCAACAGCTTTGGTTCCACCCAAAGAAGTTACAGAGTTAAGTCTGAACACACCATCCTGTGTGCTAAGCTGAAAGAAGTGACAGAACAAGCCGCAAGCCATTTACTAACGTTAAATACCATGAAATGTGAACGTTGGAGAGAAATGAGAGCTCACAGCAAAGTACAACAAGGAGCTCAGTGACACTGCTTCAGAAGCTGGGTTATTGAATTCACATATTACCTGAGGACCAGGGGCGTAACTTGAGGGGGTGCAGAGTGTGCGGTTGCAACCGGGCCCAAGAGGTTTAGGGGGCCCATAAGGTGTCACTTTCCCATATGAGAAGATTAGTCCTAAAAACCATACATTATAGACGGGAGCCTGGCACAAACTTTGCACTGGGGCCCATCAGCTCCAGGTTACGCCCCTGCTGAGGACGGCTACTGAGGAACTACAGATCCCAGCATACACTGGCATGAGAGGAAATTAAGCAGCAGTTATAGTTGCCCAGTCACTAATAACTGTCATTTGCCCTTCTCACAGGCCACAAGGACCTTGTGGAAGGGCGACTCCATAGCACTTCACAAACGCTTAAAAAAAGGTTCATGGGGTACAACTTTGTTACAGCACCAAACTAGTACATTTATAGAACTCTGTCTGCATCATCAGAAGCATTGCACCCCTGTCCATTACACGGACACATGTGCTGCCGACATCTTGTCCATTGCCTTTTATACAGGACAATTATTGGCAGCTGGTGCTCCTTAAAAAAGCTTTTTGGGATGAATGTCACCAAATATAAGAGGGTGCTAAAAAGATATTAAGGCATCTTCTGATTGAAAAGATCTTCGTCTTGAGGTGAGCAATTCTTTTGGTGCTCACTATGTAAAGTGGGATGGTCTTGCTGCAGTTTGGTACCACCAGGTCGTTCCACAGGCGTGACTTGTCCACGGTGGCAGCCAGGGTCGAGGTACAGGATCACTAGGCAGTCTCATGGTCAGGAACAGGCAGACTGTCAAGTAAGGCGGCAATGATGCAAGGTCGGGGGCGGAGCAAGAGATCAGGGCTGGCAGCGAAGGAGCAGAATCAGGAACAGGTCAGGGGTCACAATGGGAGGTCAACACTTGGGATGGAAACACTGTGGAAAGCTTCCTCATAGGCATGAAGAACTAAGATCCGGCGGGGAATGCAGGGAGCCGCCAGCCTTTGTAGGAACCCAGGTAGTGGGTTGCGCCAATCAGCGGTGTGCTGACCCTTTGAATCTGCAAGTGCAGGTGTGCACGCTGGCCAGGTGGGACGGGAGCAGGAACATGGAGAGGGGCACGGGTGTGCCTGTGATACAAGACTTAGATCGCAGGGGCACCTGTGGCACGGAGGCTACCTATCTACTGGGGGGCATGTGCATATTGTACGGCTCTTACAGAATAACATTTTTAAATATGTGGCCTTCATGGCTCTCTCAGCCAAAAAGGTTCCTGACCCCTGCTCTATGTGCTTGTCAAAAATAAACGAAGACACTTATACTTACCTAGAGATTGGTCTGATGAGATGCATCAGACCAATCTCTTATGGTCCAGCTCCTGCACAGTTGCGTCGTGAAGCTGTAGCTGTACATTCGGGTTTGTTGCACAAGCGCAATAAATACGGCGCATACGCAGTAAAGCTGTGGTGGGGTATGCCAGCTTCGCTGAAACGCGGTAAGTATAAATGTTATTTATTTTAATTGCGATCACATAGGGATTCGCCTTAGGGGGCAATTTGGGACACTAAACCACCCACAGATCCTTATGGACTAGTGGTCCATAAGGATCTGTGGGTGGTTTAGTGTCCCAAATCATGCTGACAGGTCCTCTTTAAAGGGAACCTACCACCACGAATCTACCTATAAAGGTAGATCGGGTGGTAGGTGGATGTATGGGACGTGAGGATAGCCCTTTTTAGAGCTAATCCTCACGTCCCCGCTAGCGTAGCATAAACTTTATTGCCCTAATATGTAAATTTAATTAAGCGGCTACTGGGGCGTGGAGTAGCCGGACACGATGCTACACGGCGCGGCTACTCCACGCCCCAGTAGCCGCTTTCCCCGCCTACCCTGTGATCTTCGGCGCGCAGCTCCTGGCAGCTGCGCGCCCTCGTCCGAGAAGCCGGAGTTCTGCGCATGCGCAGTAACTCCGGCCTCGTTCCCGAGATCGCGCAGTAGCCTCTTAATTAAATTTACATATTAGGGCAATAAAGTTTATGCTACGCTAGCGGGGACGTGAGGATTAGCTCTAAAAAGGGCTATCCTCACGTCCCATACATCCACCTACCACCCGATCTACCTTTATAGGTAGATTCGTGGTGGTAGGTGCCCTTTAAGTGCCTCAAATTGTATAAAAATAACAAAGAAGTTTTGCTCACCTCTGCCCTTAGCGCTGGTCCTGCAGGGTGCTGCCCATCACCATTGGTATATAAAGGCTCAGGAGTGATGCCGCAGCTATAGCCTACGACAGTCCGCAGCCGCAAGCTGTTTCGGGTGTGCGCTTTTAACGCAACATCACAGATGAGCCTCTGTATACAAATCCTGTGCTCTGATTGGTTTCTATGGGCAAAGTCAGTTTATTACATTTCCCGCTATATGTCAGACGGTTTAGGAGGACCCTACAAAACATGAGTGAAGTGACAGATCCTGGTGATTACTTGACTGAATGCACAGCCGAAAGCAAAAGCTATCCCTCATGTTTATAACAATTTCATAATTTTTCCAACGCAGGAAACCTACAGAAAAGTCCTAATACTATGTGAATATTTCCATTCCACTACCCTGCCACTTTCACAGGCTCCAGTCCACCTCACAAGAGCAGCTTAAATTTACCTGGCCTGAGAAGACAGCACAGTAAATCAATAGGCCTCAGTTTCTGTGTCTGCTTCCAAGAAATGTTTGGCTCGTTCCCTAGCGGTTCCCCTAGGGGCATTGCTGCTGTTTAAGGGGCTATGCATTAACAAGAGCTCCCCATAACTAAAACCAGCCTCGGCCATTACAAAAATATAAGAGGAGGTGGTGAGGGGGAGGACGGCAGCACAATAGTGTATGTTTTTCCTGACAAGCCGGTACAGATGGCGTAGAGAGAAGTGTTTATATGAGAGCTGGTCACAACCAGCCACAACACACAGAGCTCTCTTATGAGGAGAAGGCGGGAATGGCAGCCATATTTATTACACATATACTGCACACGGATCCTGCACAGTTTTAACACTTCAGTTTGATATATCTATATTACACTAAGAAGAAAACCCTATTGCTTTCTAATAGCTTTCCCTGTACAGCAGGAGGCGCCTTTCTTCTGGCAAATGACCTACATAACCCACATACAGTATACGGTATATCTGCCTGGCTACAGCCCATATTTACTGAACAATCCATAAAAGACATATTTCTTGCTGACTGAGGTGAACGTAACCCAAGGGTGAGGACATGTTGGTGTCTTACGTAAAACGCGTCCACAAACACAAACAATGGAAGATCGGTGAATTGCATGATATGCGTCTCCTTAGGTTTCTTAATAAAAAAAAATGACAGGGAAAAAATGATTTGCTGTTTGTATATAAAACTATATACAAACTGTATGCAAGATAAAGTTTTTTTTTTTTTTTTTGCGGGGCACACATATTCATGACTCCTAGGATAGGTTATCAATATCAGATTGGTAAGGATTCTAAACTTAACAACGCAACCAATCTGATTTTTGAAGGGACTGCAGTGCTATCTGCCAAGCACAGCGCCATACATCGTATAGTGCCTGTGCTTGGTATTGCAGCTCAGTCTTAATCATGGAAAAAGTGAGTTGAAGTCACAAGTCTGTGAATTGTAAGTGGTTCACATTGATTGGTGGAGGTGCTAGATGTTTAACCCCTCCGATATGAAATTAGAGGATCTTTTCCATCAATATCCATCATGATAAACCAGGGACACTTACTCAAGATCCAGGCACCGTGACCGTTGTAAACTTCCTATATTTGTTATCCATGACCTCCTTTCTTCTAAAATCAACTTATTTAAAATTATGCTAATGAGTCTGAAAGGCTATGAATGTGTTATCAGAGGCCCTCTGTGCTCCGTGTCCCTGGTTTATCTATGCTTGATTTTGAGTTATATTTACTTTAAATAAGTTGGCCCCTTTACTTCAAGTTTCTTGTACTATCTGGGGGTGCAGGATATTTGGTAACCTAACAATATACATCTATCAAATATTATGCACTGCTTGGTTCAGAATTGCTTTTTTACCTAATCAGCTGCTATGTCCATGACCAATCTGCCCATGCTCTACCTTCCAGGACCTTATGACAGTATTCATTCTCATTACTCTTCCTCCTCTGTACTGGACACAAGGGGGCTTATTTACTAAGGGTCCCGCGGCCGCATTTCCGTCAGGTTTTGCAACTTTTCGGGATTGCACCACCGGGACAGCAATTTAGAAGGGGATTGTGTCACACGCAATCGGATTTTGCCAATTCTTAACCGGAGGGCTTTACATAACATATGAAGAAAGTGATGCAAAACATTTTACAGATGTATATTAGTAAGTTACCTTATATCGTGGCTTTTACACATTACAAAAAACATAAAATAAAATTAACTACCCCCACTAAAGCACAGTCCTCTCCTGTTCAGATTTCCATAAGGCTTCTTTGAGAGTCAAACAAAAAGAAACCTGTGTGTCTGCACCATCACAGCTGCACAGTCATCTCTGCCCCCTCCCTGCACACAGGAGAATGTATAAGCAGTATTATAGCCATGACAATGATTAAGTCAGTACCGGTGGATATCCAATGGATCCAGTTAAAAGGGATTAGCCACTACATTCCCTTAGACCACCAGGGATTTAAAAAAAATAACTAAACATGTTGTTCTTGGTACGATACAGGATTACTTTTTGAGATGTCCCCAACTGCCTCACTCACAGATACATTTGCTTAGAGGGATCTAGAACAGCAGACCATAGTTTTTGTTCAGATATCTCCTGTTGCACTTTAGTTGACCAATGGTAGGGGGTGATCATATGTTATGTTATACTCAACGTACATTATACTTTCTCCTGTTTGAAGAGATCAGCAGGGGTGCAAAGAGGAACACTCATTCTGCTGCTGATTTTAGGAATAAGGCTAAAATAAGGCTTACCCGATCTTACGCCATCCACGCTGTCCGACGAGGATGAACTTTGCCACCATTCACAAAGATCGTGCACCCAATTTCCTGCATCTGTCGCTTCCCCGCTCAGGTCCGCCGGAGTTTACCTTCTTCTTCCCAGTGTATGTAAGTGTATGTCTTGCGACACAATTTTAAAGTTAAATCCCGCGCTCAGTCCGAATCCATTGGATGATCCGACGGCCCACCCCCCGATTTCTGTCGCATGTAAGTTGGCGCATGCGACACAATCCCCTTCTAAATAGCTATCACAGCTGTGCAAATCCCGGAAATTTCTAAAACCCGACAAAAGTGCGACCCTTAGTAAATAAGCCCCAGTGTGTCCATTCTACTCCTATATATAAAAAAAACACTTTCCCCGAAAGACAGTACAGGCGGACCCTTACTTAAGAACACCCGACATACCCCTAGTTACAAACGGCCCTCTGGATGTTGGTAATTTACTGCACTTTAGTCCCAGGCTACAAAAAACAGCTGTAAGGGCACATTCACATGGCCGTCTGCGGGGACGTACATGCGGCCGCAAAATTTGCGGCCGCATGTACGTCCCCATAGACGGCAATATCGGCGTGGCGCAGATACGGTGCCACACATATGTGCTACCGATCCGGGCCGCACACCGCAAAAAGAGCATGCTCTATCTTTCGGCGTGTGTGCGGCCGTGCGCCGCTATTCTCTATTCACCTCCTCCTCCTCTCCAGCACACGGCGGTATGCCCGCACGGCGGGCATACTGCCGTGTGAATGTACCCTAACAGTTATCACAGGTGTCTGTAATGAAGCTGTATTGTTAATCCTAATTCTTATGACAACCCAACATTTTTATAATCCAATTGTCACAGAGACCAAAAATTATTTGCCTGGGGTTACAATTATAAAATATACAGTTCCGACTTACATACAAATTCAACTTAAGAACAAATCTACAGACCTACTGCCTGTATACTGTATGGTAACTGTAAAATATATCATATTACAAAGGGCAACATTTAATACTCTTTCCGGAGCTAAGGTAATAACATTTTTAGTATTGACATTTTGCAAGGAGTTATGGTGTATACCTTTAGATGCTATAGGTCCCCTGGTAGTATAATCATTTACCAGGCCTATTTTATGACCCATAACTTATTATGTACTTACATGAAAAAACAGACACACATAAATGTTACAGATAATATATATCAGTCATCAAGAGGTTAATCATCTAAGCAGCAAAACTCCATGGCTCAGCCGGCGCAGTCATCTGTGTACATGGGGAATCATTAAGGGTCTGTTTATTCTCCTTTGCGCCATGGATACGTAATGTAGCGTCCCAGTCCCTATGACTGTGTGACTCATGCTGCAAAGTGACATTTGTACAGACGGGCTTCGTCAGACATACAGAAGGCTCAGTGTGCAGAAAGTCTATATTACACCACTGTGCGTCTATGCATAGACAGCCGGCTCACTCCACATGCAGCATCACTAAGTGTCATTGTCTGCACGGCTCTGTACACTGTATACATGTCTATAGGGTGGTGGGTGCCCGCATAAAGACAAGCTTATACACACATGCCTTAATGGATACTTGATGATGAAAGATGAGACAAAAACAGCTAAAAATCGAAATGTCATCATTCCAGGCATGTTCATCTGTGGCTCACCTTTTCTATTTTATCTTGTTTTGTAACATTTGCCTACAATATCTATCTATCTATACTGCCTATACTAGCCGGGGGCTGCGGGTTATAACTAAGAAACACGATTCCTAAAAAGTAGAGCGAATGTTACTTATTTGCTTTCCAAGAAAAATATTTCCAACAGTCTAGACTTATAGGGCTTGAAGAAGTTGATGGATGTCTATCTAATATACTTTACTTAGGAAAGTTGCCTGGATTTTTACAATTTAGTGCTTGTCCACAGACCTGTAAATGCCATGTCCAGTTTTGTTCTGAAACAGAAAAAGATTGTTTTTTACTCCAATCTGCATAACAGTGATGTGCTTAATGGGAACCTATCAGCAGAAATTGACCCAATAAACCACTATCAATGTTGTCAAGCAGGTTATTATCTGACAGAACATGTTTCTCTCTTGGTCCAGTGTGGCGCCATCACCCAGAAAATCAACTTTGGAGTGAGATGTAAATCGGGTGTATAAAGTAATGGGGTAGAAGAGTATAGTGCTGAAGTCAAGCTCTCCCTGCCTCAGTACACCCCTGCTTCTGTGATTGAAATCATTCACCAGAACTCTTGTCCCTAAGTACAGCATAGAGGGTGGTCTGACACTGAGAGAGCTTGACTTGAGTACTAAAATATCTGCCTTTCTCACTTTATACAACCAATTTACACCTCACTTCAAAGTTGATTTTCTGGATGATGCCACCATACAGTGCCATAAAAGCATAAAAACATAATCTGGAATGTATTAAGCTGACCACAAACTAGTAGAGGTTTATTAGGTCAATTTCTGCTGTCAGGATCCCTTTAAAAGGGGTTGCTATCTCCGGAATTTATATCAGGCCAGCGGCAATTATCGACGCTCTGGACCTTTAAACCTTAGCAAGCCGGCACGCGTGCGCCCTAGGAAATGGGGACACGCTTGCCAAGCCGTGGGAGCAGCGGAGATCGCCGCTGGAGCCATGTAAGGTGAGATGCGCCGGGCTCCGGGGGCACACGGAGAGACACGGGTGCACCAGTGATCCGAGAAAGGGATCGCGGGAGCACCCGTGACAATAGTCTTAAGGATGTCAAACCTAAACTGGGATGTTTGTATCCGCCAGACCCATAAATATAAAACTCAGTGGAGAAATTCATAATTTGCTTCTAATTATTCTGATTATTAGTCTAAATTTCTTGCATAGACAAGTTGCTCCCGAGTTGGAGACATATCTAGGCTTTCCTAACCCAAGGGAAAAATTCCACAGTTTGCTGCCCTAGCCCTGTTTTTGGATACCCTGGCCAAGGCAGATTAGTTGTTGGCACTCCCGCAGGGTAGCTCACCCATAGACAATTTTTTTCTACTCTCTATTATCCTAGCGGTATACCATCAACAAGTGACGAACAAAGCAGACGTTGATCATAGTAATTCATTATTGTAATCTATTACCGAGCTCCAATTCTAAACAGTGATTAGTCAGAATCAACATCATTGCAGGTTGAAATCATAGGAAAGCTCCGTATAATATTCACTTTTTCCACCTTACAGTCCAATAAGCAGGCCCCTTCCCATAAATGAATGCTATGTAACCAATAACATGAAGCAGACATAGCGAGAGCTTTATCCTTCTCTGTGGGATGGAGCCAAGATTATATTGGTTAATGTAAACAAATATCACGCGGAACACATACAACAAATATTTTATAGCTTACGTCTCAGCACGACGCCTGTAGACTTTCACACATTCTCACCAGCCTGGTCTCACACCAACCAGCTTGATTTTAAGAATTATAGAAATAAGAGCTTGTCTTCTTTCCTATATCTGAGGATAGATATGCTAACAGCTCCACGTCTCTCCAGAATCGTCCTGAAGAAGACGCGGTTCCAGCTTTGAAATGCAAAGTCGTTTTATTAATAAACATTCTGTTATCATCATTGGATTAGCTCCTCATTTTGATTGGTCGTTTGAACCAATGATGACCCAAAATGTTTAGTGAACCACTATCCCTCCTTTCTCATGCACTGTTAGTATGGCATTTGCACATAGGGTGTTTCTGGAAGGTGGTTGGCTTGTTAGTTGGTTGTGAGCTGGTGCATGCGTGGAGCATCTAAGAAGCCACCCACCACCCACACATAGGATATGTATAGGAAGGTACCATAGAATCGAAGAAAGGCAGGTTTTTCTATGGTGAAGCAGAATGGTGGAGGAGAGAGCTTCTCTTCATGGTTGAGCCTCCCAGCTCCACGACTTCATGATACGAGTAGGCAGAGGGATTAAAAGATGTTTTACAAAAGTAAAAGGATAATTTGACACAGATAAAGCGCTCAATAATTTTTTTTATAGTCCTGGTGATAGGATCCCTTTAAGAGGAAGGCAAATTACAGGGACTGTCCAGAATTAGAAAGGGTTGTATACACTATGAGGGGGAGGTCCACCTGAAAACATTTGAAAAAGAAAAATTAGGGTATAACTATAGGGATACAGAGTGTACTCTGGTGCCACTATTTGAGGTGGTGCTTCTGTGTTTTTATCAATGATTCTGTAATTTAAGTCATTCTATATTCAGCGTAGACTTCCCTTTGAAAAAAATATGTATTTCTCAATGTATTTTTCTCGTACAAGGGAACAATTACTCCTCTGACATCAAGGAAAGCAGATCATTCCAGTGCTATGCAACTGCGGAGCCTAAATCCATTCCGGTGAGATCAGGATTGCAGAACTCCATGGGATAACTGTTCTAGGACTGCTGTTCTTCCAGTCAAAGGGAGGCAAATCCAGTATAAAGCAAGTGAATCAAAGATGCAGTTTTACAGAACTTTAGCATTCCTCCACTTTCACAAACAAACCAAATGTTATGCTAACATGATCCGAATGAGCTCCGCTTTACAGCGGTTTTTCTTTCGGCCCAAAAACATATTGCACAATCAAGAACCTATTAATCTATGTCAATTGATCTGCCAATATTCCTTCATTTGGATTATTCTGTAGGTTATAAAGGTTTCTACTGTTAAACTTAATTGCTGTTCCTGGCACAAACCAACGACTACTGAACAAGCTAATATATATAGTGACAGTGACACATGGATCCATGACAGACTTGAAGATTTTATTAGGCACAAGTGGTATGTGTCTCCAGGTTGACCTATGGAGAAAGTCTTTCCCTGAGGGTCAAGAGGGGGTTATAATTTATGTAGTGAAGGTTGACCTAATAGACTCTGGCCCCATAAATACCAGGTTGTGCTCTACTATATTTCAGCCATTTTCCTATTCTTGGTCAAATAGTGGCGCCTACATTCAGTAAGACTATGACAGAGGCTCCATTCTTCTCACTAAGGCTACACTTCTCACTAAGGCCCCGGTGGCCCATATTTAGCATTTTGGGCATCACAAGAGCTGGACTAGCTCACATTATGTCGGACATCCACACATCAGCACATTTTTCCTCTGACATATAAGCTTCAGAAAAAAGGTCCTTGTAAGGTTTCTCCAGTCTTTGAGGATAGGCTCAACTTGTAACTTGTTTCCACACCAAGATTTTCATTGTTCTTCTTTCTTAAGTTTTTATTAAATTTTAGTAAGTAAAACATGGAGATTTTCATGTTTCATTTATAAGCCTCATGCTCTGATTGCAAAGGGGCCAATAACTTCCCTGATCCAGGTAGTTATGACTAGAGTAGTGAACAGAAAGCTTAAAAGGGTTTTCCAAGAATTAGGAAAACCCAAAGAGCCTGGGGCAGGGGTGGGGAAAACAAGAATGCACGTTTTACCTGCTTTGGCTCCTGGTTCCTGCATCATATCAGTACATCTGTTTTTTTCTTCACTGTGCCAGCCTGGAATTTTTGGGGAGCTATGAGACCTTCTTCAGCCAATGAGGGATCTCCTTGGACATGGAGAAAACCGAGGAAGTGACCTCCCATGCCCAAAGTCTGAGGAGACCTCACATTGTTTGCAGCCCAGAAGCATTTTAACAACAGAAAATGCAACAAAATCTGCAGTTGTGAACTTTGCCTTAGTCAAGAAGGACTCACTTTTCAACATACAGTGGACACTCTTCACCAACCAGACCTTTTAGCCAGGCCCTGTGCCAAAAACTACAAGTACTGGAGTATCATGGAAGCCAGGAACTGAAGCAGGGTAAGTATGCTTTCTTTATACCCACTACCCCAGCCCCTAGGCTTTTTCCAAAACCTTCTTTAAGTACACTGTGGCACAGGCCACACTTAGCTTTACTGTTCACAAGCCTAATATATATTTTAAAGGAAACCTACCACTTGAAGTGGCAGGTTTCCGATGGAAATACCGGGCACCAGCTCAGGGTGAGCTGGTGCCGGAGCTTATTTTCATTAGCGTTTTAAACCGCGGTATCGCGGTTTAAAACACTTTTTAAACTTTATAGCCGGCGCAGGCAGGTACGTGCTCGGCGCTTACCGTGCGCGCGGCTACATAGGAAGTGAATGAGAGCCGCGCGCATGGTAAGCGCCGAGCGCGTACCTGCCTGCGCCGGCTATAAAGTTTAAAAAGTGTTTTAAACCGCGATACCGCGGTTTAAAACACTAACGAAAATAAGCTCCGGCACCAGCTCACCCTGAGCTGGTGCCCGGTATTTCCATCAGAAACCTGCCACTTCAAGTGGTAGGTTTCCTTTAACAACTGTTAAAAGAGTTGTCCAACTTATCTAGAAAGTTTACTGAATACATCAACATGAACCCTTCCACTCCACCTCTTGCACCATTTGGGGAGGTCACTCCTGCGGTCAGTCAGTGGCCTCAGTGTCCAACGCTACACTAATGGCATATCATTGACTAGATAGAGAAATGACACTTAGATGATTGTAACAATGAGAAGAACCATGACCACTGTAATCCTTTATCCATGTACCCGAAAAAACCACTGATTGAGTCATCTCCTGCGATCTCTGGAGTCACAAAGGAAGTGCAGCGTGGTGGGGACCCGAAGTGGTGCTACCAGAGTGATAGGGATCTATTTTATTACAGATTTATTATATCAGCCCCCAGGTGATCCCTTATAGGTATAATTTAACATAACTAAAAAAAACATAATACCGGTCATAACTATAAAAAGGTAACTAATTCCACTAAAGGTAAATTGTTATAGTTTTTCCACCAATGCATACGTACTGTTGACCTGGTTATATCACCGGGCAGGCATTAATGAGTTACACATATAACCAGATGGGTAGTGATAAGGCAGGAAACATCATTGATGAACATGAGCCTTTAGCTGCGGCAATGTCAATAATGACACACGTCCAGCTACACTGTACAATACCACGTCTCAGATCTGCGGACGGGCGCTCGGCAGCCTTTGATGTCCGCTAATAAAGTGCTGGAATCTGAAAAGGTGAAGTAACATTCATTGTTCTGCGCAATCAGATAATATAAGAAACTGACAGAAGTCGATAATTTGACTTAGAAAAAAAATCTTAGTTTTTTTCTTCTGGACTGTCAATCTTAGCCATTCAGGCTCTGGAGACTCCTTCAAAAGCGGCTTTTAGTGTCACAGAACTGTCCCTGAGTCTAAAGTCACATTAGCAAGTGACGATGGCTTGAGCCGTAACCAAGGCAATAACACATTAGCCCAAGTAATGGGGACATGGCTACAGATGTCAGCACATAAATGTCACCTTGAAAAAAAACCCTTTATTTTGTCAGCATGCCCTTTATTTAGACTGTAACTAAAGCTGCAACAGTAGGAAAGTAATGAAGAGTTTTTTTCGTTGCGGCATCAGAACACTTCCAGATATTGATCTGATCATGGCCTTACACGGAGCCTAAAAGGATTAGCTATTCACATGGAAACATAGGCTACTTAATGAGCTTGGAATTAAAGAAAGTCTGTCACTAGACAGATCTCTTCCCCTAAGGACATCTATGAATAATCGTGACATTAGATGATATGGGCGCTACTGCCCCCACCACACAGCTAAATATTAGTGGACCCCTTCCTGTTATGAGCATTGGTTTTGTCAAGGAATCTAGAAACCCATTAATTTTTTCTTTGCACAAATTTTATAAGTCAATTAGGACACTTTATTCGACACAAAGGGGGGCGTTCTACACCAACCCGAAAATCACACATCCATTTACATGAAAGCAAAGATGGGCTATAAATAGGGCAGCACGGTGGCTGAGTGAGTAGCACTTCTGCCTTGCAGCACTGGAGTCCTGGGTTTGAATCCCACCCAGATCAACATCTGCAAAGAGTTTGTATGTTCTCTCCGTGTTTGCGTGGGTTTCCTCCAGATACTCCAGTTTCCTCCCACACTCCAAAACATACTGGTAGGTTGTTTAGATTGTGAGCCCCATGGAGACAGTGACCAATTTGCCATTCTCTGTGTAATCTGTGTGTGCTATATAAATAAATAATAATAATAATTATTATTAAATCGACTGTCTTAGGCTACATTCACACTGCCGCATGGGGGACGTATATACAGCCGATATACGTCCCCTATAGACAGCAATGGGTGCACGTCTCCCTACGGGAGCGGTACGGTGCAGCACACAACAGTGCCATGCGCCATATATCCCTATGGAGAGGGGCAGGCAACAGCAGTGTGAATCCAGCCTTAATGGGACTGTCACCAGATTTTATCTCACTAAACCACTACCACCCTCTGGTAGGGTATGAAATATCCTTTCTAATATTCTCTCATTTATTTGAAATCTCAGCCATTTACCTATTAAAAAAAATCTTCTCCAAAGTCACGTGAATAGAAGCAGAGAAGAGTCACAATTTGTCTGAGATGAATCAAGTTTTGAGGCTGCATAGGGAGTGTCTTTGTAATCTGGGGTTCTGTGGTACCTAGAAATCTCATCTGTAACATCACATCAGGCATGTCAGATCACATCTGGTTCTTTGAGCTATAGAACCGAAGATACAGGCAGTTCTGTCTCCATCCCAGGGGCGTAACTACAGCGGTAGCAGCCATAGCAGCACCTATGGGGCCTGCAGTGTCAGGGGGCCCGTCATCCGACCTGACACAATAAAGAATGGAGGATGTACACCATTATATCTATATTGTACTGCACATTGTCCAGCATAATATGTATATAACATATACTGTGATGTATATATGCAGTATCTGTGATGTGTATGTGGTGTCTGTATACACTGTATGTGAGTATGTTACATATGGCACTGTATGTGTGTGTATATGCTGTGTGTGTACATGAGTATATTTATATGTGATTGTAACTCGCATGTGTGAGTATACAAATGTGTATATTTTTTAAGTGGGAAAGGGGGCCCCATGCAGTAGCCTGCTAGGGGGCCCTGTCTCTCCTAGTTATGCCACTGCTCCATCCTCTCCCCTTGTGTCTTTATCTACGGTACCTTTACACATAGATTGTGAGCCCTCACGGGCAGGTCGCTCTTGTTTTAGATCTCTGTATTTTTCTATTTGTACTTCCATTTGTTCTTGTCTTAATGTAATGTTTGAGAACCCCTTACTGATTGTACAACACCATGGAATTAATGGTGCTCTATGAATAAATAATAATAATTGAAAGCATAGATGGAAATGAGAACTGCAGATAAAGATCCAGTTACCGTTTATTTCTTTTACTCTTTACCTGCTTGTATTGAACTGAAAGATAAGATTCCTATCTTATTTAATATAATAGCCAGATCATATTTCTTGGTACCATAGCATCAAAGACAGAGCCATCTGAATTGACACTCACTCAGCAGCCTCTAAACTTGACTTATCTCAGGCAATTATGACTCTTCTCATATTCACATGACTTTGGAGGAGATTTTTTATAAGTAAACGGGTGAGTTTTCACATAAATGAGGGAATTTTAGAAAGTATTCACTGCCCTACGATACCTAGGATGTCATACCTGAGGGGACTAATAGTTTTTTGGGGTAAATCTGGTGACAGAGACACTTTACAGGTGTTAATGATAAAAAATGAAAGCATTCTCAGCAAAGATAAAATCTCACCAGACTTGTCTGGCAGTAGTCTACTTCCCACTGAGCCAAGTGTTCATGTGTATGGGAGGAAAGGAGGCGGCTGGGGGGATAGTTATTGGCGAACAAATATTGACTGTGTACTAGTACAACCCACTGGCTTACTATTATAAGAACCATTAAAACATACCAGAATTTTAAAAGATCTGTCGACTTATACCAGCCAAAATAAAAAAAAATTACCTTTAGATATTAGTTCTTTAGTTGTGTTTATTATTTCTGTTTTTGGAAAAATTGGGAGCAAGCATCATTACTATTGTTACATCAAGCAAACGAGTTGCATCCAGATTATACCGATTACGTAGCATTCACAGAATATGTATATATACTTACTAACATTTTAAAATCCCATTCTGTTAAATGAGTAAACAGTGTTGCCTCACGCGCCCGGCTGTTGTGCTTTTCCTTCCAAACATATTGCGATAGACTTTTGTGTTTGGGAGCTGACTTCAGTCCCAATACGAAATATACTCCTACATCAGATCCAAGATAAATCTTATTAAACTGGCACCCCCCTACACATGGCTCATGAGCGCTTACTCATGAGTCAGTCATAGCTACCAAATCGTGTCTATTAATACATGATCAACTATATTAATTAATATAGTTTACTGGCAATATTTATGTAATTCTGACTATAAGTATAGGGGTCACCACAAAGAGGAATTGGGCCTTATAGACCAGATTTTACAAGCTACCTGCCATTGTCACTGTGTCACCAACTGGCTATTTTGGCATAAACCTGCTCAACACCCTAGACCATCATCAAGGCACCCTCACCGATCCCCTGTCTTTCCAGTTATAGCCATGGTCTGTCTTTAAATGTCCATTAAAAGAGTCAATGGTTGGCACCTTCATAACTTATAACAGCCACAAGTAGGGATGGCTTGGGGGCCCCTCAATCTGGTAGCTGCTGTACACACCCCCTTCCTTGGACCTATCAGAGAAAGTTATTCTGGAAGCCCACCCTGTATCATCCCATGAGTAAATACCTCTAAACCTCTAAAGTTCAGTAGTAGTAAAGGCTGATCCCACCGGAGGATCCTCTGATTCTACGGTGAGCCAGTCTGACACGACTTTGAGGGCACTAGAAATTATAGACCACTAGAAAGTGTAGAATCAAAGCATTTCATGTGAAAATAATCTTCACTTCCCTAGCTAACCAGGGTTGTAACTAATGAAAACCACCAGAGATATCACCATTGCATTTTCATACCATAAACCTCCAAAGATGCATGGAGTAGCCAAACAGGGTCCCATGTGAATAGATGAAGAAAAATTCAAATGTATGTACCTTTTTAAACCAACTTGACTTTATTACATACCGGTAAGTATGTTATATAAGCAAAAATTAAAATCACATGCAATACTGCTAACCCATATGGTTGTCAGCCAAAGCTGCAAGAGCTGTTTCACAATACAAATTGTTCGAATATCTTGTTCCCATATGCTGTAATGAGATCCAACTACACGCAAAGTTCATCAAAGTCTCAGTGCACAAAAAAAGTTCCATCTCTAGTGCTAATCCTAAGGGAACCAGCTGCTGTCCTGAACTGGCTGATAACCGCTCACCTATAGGTAAAGTGTCTTGCGTCATAAAGATTCCATTCTTGTGAATATCTGGGGTTTAAATGTAGAAAAAACAACATTTTTGTTTATATGCAAATCAGAATTTTGATGTAAGATTTTACAGGAGGAGCAAGACTGACATGGAGGTGCTGGAAGGTGATAGCGAACCTTAGAGCCCCTCCTACTGTGCACCAAACTACTCATTTGCACATGAGTAAAATAAAGATTTTTGTGCATTTAGTACATAGATTTTCACAAAAAATGGCCTGTTTATGATGAACACATGTACAGGTGGTCCCCTACTTAAGAACACCCTACTTACAGAAGACCCATAGTTAAAGACGGACCCCTCTGCCCACTGTGATCTCTGCGGAAGCTCTCTGGATGCTTTAATATAGTCCTAGACAGCTGTAAAGTGTCTGTAATGAATATTAATTGATAATCCTTGGTCCCATTACAGCAAAAAATTTTGAATCTCCAATTTTCACTGGGGCAAAATAAAATTTTGTCTGGATCTACAATTTTAAAGTATACAGTTTCGACTTACATACAAATTCAACTTAAGAATAAACCTATGGACCCTATCTTGTACATAACCTGGGGACTGCCTGTATTCCATTAGTGTGATTGCACTGACATCAGGGAGGGTCTCCTATGCATCATAACAACTCTGTATCATTGGGTGAGCCAGTATAATAATTCTACAGATAGGGGAAGTTACCTGTAATGAGGTCAAGCAGGTGCGTCACAGCACTCACAGCATATCTGTGCCTGCATGTCAGTACTTCATGTTCAGTATTTAGCTTACTAACACTATTTCTCTACTTTGCATTTTTCCATGCAACACTCATAAATTAAGCAGCATCCTAACGGCTCGGCTCTGCTTACTCCAGAGCAGCCAAGTGCTCCCCGGCAAGTCCGCTCACTTGGTACACCATATCCAGGAAACATGATTTGGGAGAAGGTCCAGTAAGGTTGCGTAAATGTACAGTCATTCAGTCTCTTGTATGTGCAGACTGGGTAGATCTTCTTCAGTCTCGGAAGGATCAGAAATGTTCCATCACTTGTTAAGTGATGGAATTCTATGTTGGTATTCTATGTGCAGGATCGCTCACAGAAGAGATCCTGGTTCTATTTCACAGAGAGTAACCAGAGGCGTAGCTTCAAGCTGCTGGAACCAGTCTCAAAGTAACCCAATGAGCTAACACATTCCTGTACCAATATATATAATGTATGTGTAACCTATGTATGTAATCATTTAATTGCAATATTTATATATTATTGGAATTATACCGTATTTTATGTAGTTATAGAATATTCTCTCATGTAGTTATAGAACAGCAGTTCTCATGGAGCTATAGAATATAAGTTCTCTCATGTAGTTATAGAACAGCCGCTAAAATGATGCAAATTTTCCAACTTGTCCTCAGAAGGCCAATATGATAGAACGTTGTTGAAGAACAGGGAGCAATAAGTACTGCTTTAATTTTTGGTTTGCAATAAATAAGGTGGGGGTTGGGTTCCAGTTTGGGCACTCGGCCGGTAAAAGGTTCGCCATCACTGCCCTATCGCAATAAAATTCTGTTCCTTTAAGATAGATCAAAATTTCTATATCTCAATGATTATGGGATTTGTCTGTAAAATGAATTATCAAGAGGGCAGTGAGTGTGAGAAGAAGCACCTACAGAATATAGCCTTTAAGCCTTTTTATTTTTTACAAAACCTTGTAACGAAGAAATGGAAGCTGGATTTTCTACCAGGGAGCTGCCATACTCACTCACTGTAATAAAACTGGGTCCCACTAGGCACGTTTTAAACCTTTGACCTCCACTACTTCAATCTACCCTTGACATGAATGATTCTCTGTGTGAGATGGAGCTGATTAGACCATTCATATTCACAAACTGAGTGACTAACTTCCCCACACAAGACCCCCTGCTGTCCCCATATGGGGGATTTAACCCATCAAAGACCAAATGCCCTTCAGTTTACACAAGCTGAAACAACATAAGTTCTTGCGGACAAGGAGGCGTGCAAACTGAGTAACTCATTTTTTACTTGTACTCCTATGCCTGACTTTCTAAGCTTAGTCATGGCTGTAGTTGTTGGAGCTTGTAGATGACGCCTACACAGTAGAGACCAATAGATTGTGGCACAGTAGCTCACAAAGGCACATTCATTCACATGAACCATATCAGTCCAGTCAGATATACTATATGGCTGAAAACAAACAGAGAGTAGTTCAGTTTATTCATGATCATTCCTGGACTTCTTATCTTAACCACAAATGGGAATATAAATGATTCACTTGTTGAAAAACTACAACTCTCAACTAACCTGAAGCTGGAAGGCCACAAAGTGAACAGTGAGAGAAAACTCAAGGACCTTTAAAAAGATGATTTACTAACCCATCCAAATAAACGAAAACGCAAATAATAAAAAATAAAAAAGTAAAAAACTTGGAAAAAAGAAATTACCTAGGGAATATATAAAGTTATAGAAACAAACAGTAATGGGCCCTTGTAGAGGAACCGAATAAGGGCCTCTTTTTATAAATAATAGATAATAATAATAATAGATTCTTCATGTCCAGGGGAAGGCAACAGAAGATCGACAAGACAGATTATACTGGCAGAAAGATGGGTAAAATTCCCTCCCAACCTAACATGGGAGTCAGAATCACTATGTGATTCAACTTCACATGAAGAAAATTTTTTGCTCCCACCTATTGTATCTTATCATAGACCATCATCTGTATATATTTATAATATATATGTACCGTATTTTTCGGACTATAAGGCGCACCGGATTATAAGGCGCACCATCAATAAATCCCTGCTAAAACGTCTAGGTTAATATATAAGGTGCACTGGATTATAAGGCGCACCTGATTATAAGGATGAATTGACCATGAGGGCACAAACTTCTTGAAGACTACTTCATCGCTTTGCTTTTGTGACACAATCCAACTGTAGCATTAGTTAGTTAGATATTTAATACCAATTCCTTAAGGCATACATACATTTTTGGCAAGTATTCTATCAGTAGTCACATAGAGGGAATCTGGATTTGCACAATATGTAACATGAGCTGAGCACAAAGCACGTTTTACTGCCATTTCTGTCACATGTCAGATTTCTATCTTGTTCCTTCAGGGCAGATGAAAATGTTACAGTCTTTCCCAAGCGCTTCATTTTTTATGTGTATTAAGAAAAACAAGAACAATTTGACATCTAAAAGTAACCATGGTGACTAAAACCCTTGTGCTCTGCCAAAACCACGGCCTGTCTGAACAGGTTTTTGAATAAACCTTAAAAATAAAATATATTTTTACTAAAAATCCCCCATAATGCCAACTTTGTACTTGAGGTTTGGAAAGCTATACAAGGTGTGAATAACTGGCAGAAACTTCTATCTCTTCTGTACCTACGACTAAAATCTGGTTTCATCACCTTAAATTAACTTTTGCTTTACACTAGAAGTGACATATTCTAAATCTACGTTTTACTGGTTGAATATACATAGTCTATGGAGACAACTCATCAGCAACTCATACATACAACAACATGAACAACTCGGATTGCTTTCCCTGGCCTGAGACATTGGAAATCCTAACTAATTTCCAAGCAATTCTGGAACGGGGAAAGGTAAGTATCTGATTTTTTTTTTTTTTGCAGGAAAGGGGACATTATACTTGGCAGGGGTTACTAAGGGGGCACATTATGTAGTATGGGGAAAGTAAGTGTGATTTTATACTTTGTGGGTAAACTATAGGTTGGAATTAGGTTCAAGGGTTAGGATGGGTAACACAGGGGTCAATGGATTACAACATCTTTGATCCTTTTAACCCTACAAATTAACGCCAGAGGTGTGACAGTGGATTATTGTGGGAATCGTTCCGGTTGAGCCTTTGGCTTATGATAGAGTCAGAGATGCAGTTGTCTAAAGTGCAGGGCGGACTTATAAGCTCATGGTTACACCTTACTAAATCACTTCAATCGAATGAATTACAATTCTATTTGTAACTTGAATGAATGACTAGTTCCTACAATTTCACACCACGTTTGTATAATAAACAGTCTCCGAGACACTCAGATTCTTGTACTTTGCTTATTCTCTCTATGGGCACGAGTCCAAAATATGTGACAGTTTATGGACAGCGAGTTGGTATAATGTTAAGTCTAATAACAATACCACACATTCTTCTGCTGTGCCGGAAATACACTGTTATTCCATCCTGTATATCACTTGTAAAGTGTAACATTGTAGAGTCTTTCCTGAACCCAAGCTTCCTCCTTTAGAAAATACCTGTCTTTAGCCATAATAGAAAGCAGGAAGAAATGAAAAATATCTTCAAGAAGAAAACTCAACTAACAAACTCAAGGCCAAACCAAACTGAATGTTTACAAAGCAAATATAGAGCACAATAATGGAAGATTTGTCTGTATTATACAGCCGAATAGAAGACACTCAGAAGATTCTTAGATCCACAAAGAATAACTTAACCAGGGTCGACTCCAGGTTTTAGTAGGCCTCAGGGTGACAAAGTCTCTGGGGGGCCCTTTTCAGTGAACTCATGTGGTGGCATTAAAAATTCAGAAACTAAAACAGTCTTCTGTTCCCTAAAATATTTCCTAGTTTTCATACCCACTAGTTCTCATCAGCCCACTCATGGTTATTTTATATACAGCCCCTCACCCCCATGGATTCCTTATGTACAGCCTTATGTCAGCAGCCCTGGGCCCCGGCAATTGCCCAGGTATGCCCAGTGCTAGCGCCGGCCCTAAACGTAACATATAATTGAAAATATATTCTATACTAAATTAAGAGTCTATACACCCAAAAATATATTGCTATAGACAAGAATCCCATTCCAGGTTTGGCACAAAACCAGCAAACATTATATTTGTCAATGATGGATCTTATCCTAAACTTATCACTAGCTTCCAACATTGTAAGGTTCCTACAACAACATCTAAAGCTTCATATATGGTGATGAGCGGCAATGTTGGGGTTCATGCTGAACATTGTGGGTTCAGATCAGCAGAACACAAACCCAGACTTCAGTGAATGTTAAGGGTTCAGTTAAACCCCCACTGGCAACCCCCAAAATTGGTGCTGGCACTGATCATGGGTGTTATCCAGACCCAAATACTGAGAGGTTAAGTATATTAGAAAAATGTTCACAACACTCCCCCCCACACAATATCAAAAATGATCTGAAATAACAGCTAATCTTAACATTATAAAAAAAATTAAAATACTGAAATATGAAATATGTCTAGTAACAAAATGTATAAAATCAGCAAATACAGCTAAAAAGGGAAAAAATACACATGGTTTCCAGCAAACAAGTGACGCAAAGAAAATTCATCTAAATGGAGTTTGGTAAATAGCTTTAAGAGAAGGAGCTTACATCTGAGATTTAATAGGTCCTTCATCCAGAGGAACCTACTTGCCAGAGATGAGTCACAGGTGAGAAATTGGATTACGGATCATTACAAGTGATGAGGACACAATTAGATAATGGTGCGTGGCATTAGTGCAATAGGAAACATATTCCTGGAGATTCGCTCTCCTACACCTCTCGGCAGCTGTCAGGGATCTTATGGACAGTGTCACCCGGCTTCCTGCATATACACACATTTTAGGAATAACTAATACATTAAACAGACTTCAATGATTGCCAATAAGCTCAGCCAAGACAAGTGTAATACTGACAGGGAGAAGTTTATACACACACAGAAACACAAAGCCAGGGATTAGGAAAGCAAATGTGAACGATCTTCCCAAGGGAATAGTAGGAGTATGGATCCAGCGCAAGTTGGTTTTAGAGTTTTACTAAAACAGCTAAGGGTGCATTCACATATACCAATTGCCGTAAGTTTCTGTAACCAAAAATGACTACAACTTATGGTAAGACTGAGGCTTACATTAACCTCTATAGGAGTTCCAGAAACAGGAGTTGCAGAAGAAGCTACAAAAATAGGAGTTACAGAAGGAGTTCCAGAAACATGGGTTACAGAAGGAGTTATGGAAGGAGTTACAGAAACAGGAGTTACATATAACACTGAAAAAGCAGGAATTACAAAAGGAGTTACAAGAATAGGAGTTAGAGATACAAGAGTTATGGAACGAATTTGAAGAATTCTAGAAACTAGAGTTACAGAAGGAGTTACGGAAACAGAAATGACAAAAGAAGCTACAAAAGCAGGAGTTACGGAAGAAGTCCCAGAAACAGGAGTTCCAGAAACCGGGGTTACAGAAGGAGTTCCAGAAACAAGGGTTACAAAAAGATCTCCAAAACAAGAGTTACTGAAGGAGTTCCAGAAACAAGAGTTATAGAAGGAGCTATATAAACAGGAGTTATTTCCATAACAGCAGCCTAATGGCCAGTACGTACTACTACTACTCCTTCTGAAAATATATGAATAAATTGGCAACTGGGTGATATCAACTGGAGATGGAGATGGTATCTTGCACACTGCCCAATCAGCCTAGAATGTGTAAGGCCACATTCACACGAACGTATGCCCGCCGGGCCATGTGACCCCTCCCCTCTCCATAGCGATGTATGGTGCATGGCGCTGTAACACAGGGAAAGATAGGACATGTCTTATTTTTTCCTTGTGTACGGATCGGTACGGGTGCTGCACGTATGCTGCACTGTATTGCTCCATGTGCTCATTGCCAGCCTATGGGGAACTTATATACAGCCACAAGTTTGAACATCCCCCAATGGTCGTGTGAATGTAGCCTAAGGACTCTTTGACCCTTTGACATAATTGACAAACTCCATATTCATTTCATGGTTAATACAAGTATTTACTAAATCAGACACATTAGACTGGATGACAGGTTCAATTTAACTACATTCTTAGAGGTCATGTTTTCAGGATTTCCTCAGGAATCACCACAGGTTTCTCTGTTTGCTATATCCTCATATCATGAGCAGTGGAACTAAAAAAACACTGTTTTAGA
This sequence comes from Engystomops pustulosus, assembly GCF_040894005.1. NCBI lineage: Eukaryota > Metazoa > Chordata > Amphibia > Anura > Leptodactylidae > Engystomops > Engystomops pustulosus. The sequence goes on along the minus strand of NC_092416.1, from coordinate 149,556,001 downwards.
CAGACTCCTGGTACATAGCCATAGGGGGCTTTGTATAAGATACGTCACTTGTTCCTGATGTCGCCACTGTATATCAGATAGTTTTTTTAGTGATTAAAGGTACTAAATCTATATTCTGTATTATTTTAGGTTATGAGAAAAGGCTAAGGCTACTCCATGTCCTAAGTATCCTCTGCATGTCCACACTGCCTTGAATGCGGCTGCACTGCCCCTGCAGGTGCAGTAATAATAATAATAATTCTTTTATTTATATAGCGAACACAGGTTATGCAGCGCTGCACAAAGCATGTCAAATCGGTCCCACCTGACCCATCTGTGCATGCAGAGCCCCCCTTTGACCGGCGATGCTCCGGAAGCCAATGTATCTACGTAGACCATGCTGCCACATTCACAGGCAGCATTGACACACAGGGGGCAGCTCTGCAGAGGCTACTTGGAGTCTGGAATTACCTTTGCCTCCGCAGTTCACAAAGGCTACTCCACACCCTAAGTAGCCTCTGCAGGTAATTTGCATAAACATCTAACCAAAAGGCAGGTTTCCTGAAAATAATAACACATGTTCAAGGATGTGGAACACCTCAGAAATCTGGAACAACTAAAATTGTAGATTCCAGATGGTAGATTTCCTTTAAAGTGATGAAAATAGCATAAAAACTGGATGAATATGTTCCAGACAGCCACGATCTGCCCTTAGAGTTGTATGTGCCACGCGTGGTTCAACCCTATTTAGTTTCACACTTCTTTTATAAGTTTGGTTGGACACCAATAATATCTTCAACCTTGTATTTTAACACTGTATTGTAGAAAGGATCTCGCTACTTCCAATATTTTTGGATTTCGACAGGACACAAGACACAAGATTACAAACAGCAGGACATGATATGATGTTTCCTACTGTAAAATTTGTGGAGATTCTTTTTCTTAAAGCAAGTGAAAGTGATAATTGGGTCTTTTACACTTATTCTTTTCAATCTCAGCCTCGCCTGGATGGCCGGATGGTGATGATGAGTTCTCAAACGTAGTTCTTCTGTATATACAGTAACTCGCACACAAAATCTATAGTTAGGAAGGTTAGGATAGCTAGGAAAGTGTAATACTACTACCATATTTATAATGGGGCTGTCACTCTCTTTGACATGTTTATTTTGTTAAATACTTGTATATTTTGTGAAATAACAAAGGGATAATAATAATCTACAACGCGATGTTGTACTGTTATTTTGTTACTCCTTTTAGAAGTTTGCAGGTAGTTAGCCCAGTGGGTGTTTGTTGGGGTGTGTCCTTGTCTGAAAATCTCTGGAAAGTATCAGAATATACAACCACAGTTTGTGACAAGACCCACATGGCTAAGTATTCATACATATCATAACAAAGGAACAGCACAATGGCTCCAGAAGCTTTCAGGTTCCCTTCTTGCTTTGGTCTTCTGATCTTTTACATAACAGGAAGTGACATCTTTGGTCTTATTTATTAAGGGTTCCCAACTTTTTGGGGATCGCATTGGGGATTGTGTTGCACGCAATCAGATTTTGGCGCATCAGCGCCGGCTTTCATGCGACAGAGATGGGGGGGGGGGGCTTTCTGTCAGATGATCCAACGGATTTGGACTAAGCACAGGATTTAACATTTAAATTTGTGTTGCATCCAATGCACTTACATACAGCAGGAGGAAGATAGTGAACTCTGGCGGACCTGATCGGGGAAGCGACACAAGCAGGAAATCGGGCACACGATCTTATTGAATCGCGGCAAATGTGCATTCTGGCAGGCATTCCGGATCGGTGATCGCGCAGAACCATAAAAGTAAATATGCCCCCATGTCTTCTGAGAGGCCACTTTTGGGCCTATGTGTCATGGGATCCACTTAAAGTGGTTGTGAGACTTAATTAACAACTCTGCAGACGTGCTGGAGTATAAAGCTATACTTACCTCCACTAGCACTCCTGCTCTGCTACAGCGTTGGGACAGGGGACGGGTGGGCTTGCCAGGCAGTGGGAAGTTGCCGGAGTGAAGGAGTCCTTGTAAACAAGAGTACAGCTCCGACGGACTGTGGGTGGGAGACCGGGAGCACGGGAGGAGGTCAGTATAGGTTAACTTTTTTTACAGCTTTCTCCAGCCCACCTGCAGAGTTTCTTATTAAGTCGAACAACCCCTTTAAGTGGGTCCCATATAGACAGTGCGGTGCAATGTAAAACCCAGGAGGTGGAGTAAGATGAGTACTGTTTTTATATTCTTGCTTCCCATTAATCACTGGGTTTTCCAGAATTTTTGGAAAACTCCTTTAACAATGGCTTTTCCAGAACAGGCTGAGAGTATTTAGGACTTGCAACGTTCTTTTGTTGTAAAGTTCTTACAGTAAAACTTCCTACTATGTAAGTGACAGGTAAAAGTGTTTTAATGGGCAGATTCGGCTCCCAGTAGATAACAAAACTTCAAAAGATTCTAAAATGGTTGTTATATCCAAAGCCGTTCTGTCCAGACGGAAGAACGCGGCGCCGGAAGGCATCAGCGCTAATGATGCAGTTGCCATGACTTTCTGAGGGATCTTCCCCACTTGCTTGAATAAGCAATGACAATGAAATTTGTAAACTTGGCAAATACTTCCTGTAAAAAGTAAAACAAACACTTGGTGGCAGATAGAAAAACAGTCTTATAACTGTGTCACAGGAGTCTGTAACCTCTCCATAAACTGCTAGGAATCTGGACACTGACGTCCAAGTTTACAAGAAGGACCCTGGCTACAAGGACATTGTCATCGGCAGCCATATTCTACCACTTTAACTGCTCTTCTGTAAAAATCCAGAGCTCACATGCTCTTATGTATGTCCTGGGTAATCTGCTCTTTTAATATCAAGCTGAGTGGTAACATGTAAATGAAAGGGAACCTGTCATCAGAAATTGGCTTAATAAACCACTAGCAGTATGTTGTCAAGCAGCTAAGCAGCTTGTAGATGATGTATCTTTCATGGTCCAGTGTGGTGGCATCATCCAGAGAATTAACTTTGAAGTGAGATGCAAATTGGTTTTATGAAGTCAAGGAGGTGGAGAGTTTATCATTGAAGTCAAGCTTTCCCTGCCTAAGAATGTCCCCTTCACTGTATTTGTGTTCCTGCATCCAGGAACATCACTGGTCAAATCTCTTGAAGTCTGACACATAATGTCAGTCACATGGGAGGAGGTGTTCAGGGGCAGGGAGAGCTTGACTTCCTTTGGGGGAGAAGGGGGAGGGCAGAGTCGTGCTCCTACACAGTGTAACAGCTATGAAGCTGCATCATGGAGGAGCGGTGGTAATACCCACAGAACCCTTCTGGTTCATTAGTATAATTTTAAAAGTTTATTTAAGAATGAAGGAGTTCCTGAAATCTATGAGCAAGTGTCCCTAGTCTTTCATGCTTCCTTTTGAATGTAGATTTCCTCTAAAAAATTACTTACATTTTGTAAATCATACCAGATTCTACAAGAGTCTATTATAGTCAGGGGTGCACCAGCCATTAGGTTAGTAGAACCTCTCGCCTCAGGTAGCACCACCTGCAGAAAGGTAGGGTAGCAGTCACCTGCTACAAATCATGTCACAACACTTAAAAAGAGTGTCTCTTTAGACGGTTGTAAGACACTGCATGTGTCACCCACCTACTAAAATAAATAACTGATATATTTCTACTGTATGGGGAGGAGTGGTGAAGCGCCATTCGATACCTCCCTCAGGCGGCAGAGTTTAGGTTCCCCCCTGATTACAGTGAGGTTACTATTCTATTACTAGTCTAAGGGACTATTACAGTGAGGTTTCTATATTCAGCCCTCCAGTATCCCTGAGTATAAGAATGAAAGAATTGAACCGTGAAATTGAAACTAATTTTAACTGATGTGATTACACCATTAATCTAAGAGTAAATGGATCACATGGAGCATGGACAATAACAGCTTTTATGTATATTTTTACAGCATTTTTCTTGTCTTTTTACATAAGAAATAATCAAATTAGAGTGTTTTCATATCCATGAAAAATGGTATATAATGTGTTGTAAGTTATTTTTAAATAACTTCTGCTACATTTTAAATGCCTATTTTACAATCCTATTGTTATGTTCCTTTGCCTTCATATGTTCTTGTGTTTTTTGTCTATTGATACTATAGAAAACAGAATACAAAATTTCAGCAATCAATAAATAAAAACGTAGCTGAAAATAAGTTTATATATTTTATCTAGGTTAAATGAGTTAAAAATAACATTAGTGAAGCATTGCCTTTCAAGATAAACCATAGATGCTGTCCTGCACCTTGCTTATGTTCTGCAAACTGTATCAGCGCCCAAAGGATGCCAATACAGTTTAAAGCCACAGAAGAGCTTGGATCAATCACCGCACTGCTATTTGGAGTGGGGGTGTTCCTAAGGGCCACCCACAGGAATTGCTTGTCAGAAATCACAAATTTGCCCCAGGATTTAATACTACAATGGCCTCCTATTAAAAATCAACCCAATCTGGAGGCTACTTGGGGGTATTTGTAGGGAATGACAGAAGGTGGGCTCCATATTATTATCTGATTTACCCTATTTAACATTATTTATATTCACTGATGTATTCTTATAAGGTTATATCTGTTGGTAGACAGCTTGGTCTTGATGTATTATGAGTTCAGATACTTTTTTGGGACTAAATGCGAGAGGCAGAACACAGAAAGATATTTACCAAGAAATGAATGATTCATAGTTGAAATTATGTGAAATAGAAAATCCTACAAAGTTATGAAGTTATGTACTTAACAATGGTATGTTTACAGAAAAACCAGGACATTTCCTGAAAAAAACAAGTCCAAGGATAAATGATTGGAGCATGTGCCCGTCCTTGGAAAAGATGGACTCTGTAATTAGGATGGAGTTAGTGAAATAATACTTCATCCATGTATCATAAACCAAGTATCAACCAAATTTCTCAAGACGGGAGAAGAAAATGAATTCTGCTTTTATCAGTTCTCGTTCCCCAAAATGAAGACTGAATAATGATGTTATTTTTAGTAAATATGCCAAGGCTGAAGTGTTATGAAAGGGTTAACAATGTAATATAATTACATTAAATAATGTGCAAACAAAAGGAAAAAATGGGAACCTGTCCGGGCAATCTGCAACAATAAACTACCCATAAGTCCTTATGCTCCGGTCTCTTAGTGTCTCAAATCACACTTTGGATATTTTATGGGGGTGTCTGCTCGTTCTGAGAAGTGAAGCCGATGTGAGTCCAATGTGTCTCATTGTACTCACATATAGGTAAGTATTAAATTTATTTTTTAAATTTTTGACTACCCACAGCCTTTATACAGGTTGATTTAGGACTATAAACCACAGGTCCATACAGACCTGTACTTGGTTTAGTGTCCCAAGTCAATCTGTCAGGTCCTCTTTAAAGGCCCCAATCCACAGCTAACTTGCTAATCAGTGAGGGTTTCAGTGATGGGACCCCCATGGATCACGAAAGTTGCACTACAAAAGAATTGAGCAGCTGGTCGCACATGCACGCTGCCGCACCATAGCTGAGTACATCACTCGGCTATGTCTGTGAGTTTAAGGGTACATTCACACGAATGTATGAGGGACATATATACGGCCGCAGATATACATCACCCATCAGCGCCTACAGTGCACGGGCTCAGTACGGCTCACAACAAGTGTTCTCCGTTCCAAGCTGTGCCACAAAACAGATAGAGCATGCGACATGGGCCCCTAATTTCTATGGAGAGGGGAGGGTGCGCAGCTCATCCCTCCTCCTCTCCAGAGCGCCTGACGTAAGCCCGCCCGGTGATGTGTGTGTGAATGTACCCTTATACAGATGAATAAAGCAGCAAGGCACATGTGCACAATGGGGATATATTTGGGGCACAATGGGGATATATCAGACCATCGATTGAATAGGTGCTAACGTGTTGTGACTGGAATTATCTACTTTACTAGTAGATAAAAAAATAAAGCATATTCAGTATTTCAAAGGTGTGTCCTTGTTTTGCAAAATGTTTCAGATGCCTCCTATGTGCCCCTGCTGATTCTAGCTGCTAGGGATCAGCTCCTCTTTTCTCGCTGATCAGGCAGAAAAATCTTTACTGGGGTTTTTATTTTTTACTAAGAGACCAAAAGCTAAAAAGTAGGACAACCAGTCCTGCTGAATCTCCACTTTTTGCCGACTCTGGTCTACAAAAACTGAAAGATCAAATGGTTTTTTTTTTTGGAACTTTCTATAAGTACAGATAACAACATATAAGTACAGATAACAACATATATAGTAACCAAACAACATATGTATTGCATGAGATGTAAAAAACCTACAATGCACCGCACTGCATTGGACTCTTTTGGAGACACAATTTGGATGACATTGATAGACCTTCTAGTCAATACGTTCCACAGCGTGATTCACAGCAGGATAAAGCAAGTACTAAGTTTGGGGATTTATCTTTTGGACAACGGGACTAGGACTATAAGTGTCTTATGACATCACAAATCAGGCTGTTGTAACAAAATTGGTTTCTGATGATAGAACCAAAGGGAGAGAGTCTTATATATTATCATGTCTAACGGGAGTAATCAGATAATTTCTTTTCTTAAAGGAAAATTAAGGAGAAATTGTACATTTGGCATGCTTTTTTCTACATAGGATCTTTTGAAGGGAGTCTATCAGCAGTATTGACCATACAAAGCTTCATACAGTGTAAGGTATTGTTCCATTGAACCATATCCTTGTGCGTGTAGTAGCAGCAGGACTGTGAAAAATGCATTTATATTCCGTAGCTGGAGTTGATGCACTCTGGTGCATCGGTGTGAGGTCTCTTCAATGTACTGCAGCATAGCCACCCTTCCTCCAGGTAACTATTGTATCAGTGTAGATATGAAGCCTGCTACAATAGTGGAGGAGCTGTGCTGTGTTTAGTGAAGAGTTCACACACCAGCGCACCACAGTACTCATAGTCCAGCTACAATCCTGGAATATAAATGCATTTTCACAGTCCTGCTGCTACTAACATACACACAAAAGTAAGTGCTTAACCACACATCTCCAGGACTGCTACCTAACACTGTCTACAGCTTTGCATGTAGTAAATTGCTTACAGATTCCCTTTAAAAGGATATTTAAATTAGATAAACAAATCCTCTATACTGATGATAGGGCATTTGCTGATCAATGGGATTCCCACTGTTCATTACAACAACCAACTGCTCTATTCATTTGTAGATACAAGGACCCACTAAAGATGGAGAATAACTTCATATACCTTTAAGTATCTTTTATATTATATCTTTTGTATCTTTTATATTATAGTGTCATATAATATCATATTAGAACGTGACATTATGCTGTTCTTTATACATAAATCTATACATATATTGGCAACTGGTGTTACAACTTACGAGGTGTCCCTACAATTCGGACTTATAAAAGGATGTTGGATAACTGGCAAGCTATATAAGATGGCAGATCCTCTTTAAATCCAATTATTGTTTCAGGAAGGCAGTCGGGATATAGACTTACATAATAGAGTAGTTGAAGTGCTTTATATCCATGACTATCAGAAAATCTCTGGCACTTAATAGGCAGACTTGAGCGTGATCCCTGCTCTTGTGACTGGGAAATACCATATGGCGTTCTGAAGACAATCACTACATATGCCAGGAAACGCAGGTGAATTTATACAATGTCTGTGGATTTAAAGAGCCAGCACCGGAAAGCACAGGGACAATAGTAATGGATATGGTTTTGTTTATTGAGGATAATCGCCAGATTATGACCTTTTTCTTTTTTTGCTGTGATTTTATAATGGAAAAACAAAAGTAAAAATAGCCCGGTATAATAATAAATGATAGTCTGTAAACAATATCAGAGAACATTACAGGGTCAGTAAAGTTAAGTTATTATAACAAACATGAGCCACGAGCAACATGAGGCTCCTTTAAGGATCCAGGCGCATTCCACAAGGCTGATAGAAGAGCGGCATACCACTGGCTGAGACGCCTCGGGCACTTCACAAGCTACACGAAGGAAAGTCAGCCAACCTACACAAGGTCAGAAAACCCATTGGAATAAGAGAGAAAGTCACAAGGACCACACACTTAGGGTGTAACAAAGATGACTGCTGAGGTGAGCCATAATCTAAACAGCTAGAGATTGTATCTGTGATTATATTAGGAAATAACAAAGGCACAAATGACTCAACGCAATAATTTACCCTAATCTCAATGCTACTAACCTGCAGGACTGTATAAACTCCCTGCACTTACATGCAAACTCTTAAAGGGAACCTGTCATGAGAAGTTCACTGATGACAGATCCCAATAGGCACTGCATAGTTACATCCCATAACTCTAAGGTTACATTCACATGAACGTATGGGGGACGTATATACAGCTGATGTATATACGGCATATATATGTCCCCCCATACATCGCAATGGCCTCAGGGCGCTGTACGGGAGCGGCAATATACCATTCCGTGGCCCTTACAAAGATAGGACAAGTGCTATCCTTCTATGGAATATGGCGCCGTGCGCTGTGTATTTCTATGATGAGGGGCGGGGTGAGAAGCGTTTCCCCCCTCCTCCTCTCCCCCGGCACCGATGTATGCCAGCTGTGTGCATGTAGCCTTACTGAGTTACTCTTACTCTGAGTTCCCTTCCATTTGTGTAATATCCACTGCTAAAGCTTATCTGGCCCCCTGCTAAGTCCTGGTCACTCCTGGGGTGGTGCCTCTTTTCAAATCACAATGTTGGCTTAGCAATTTGCATAGAACTCCGTTTGGCACATCCTCTCTGTGACTAATCCTCCCTCTCTTGCCTGCGCGGTGAGCTGTACACCCTAGTTGTGAGCCAAGTTGAAAAGCACAGAAATGGTGGGCATGCGAACTTTGCTGCATGGCGCATCGATGGGGCCAAGGGGACTGGTATGCAATTGCCAAGCCTACATCTTGATTCGAAACGAGGTATCACCCCAGGACTTGTCCAGGACTTGTCGGCAGGGAGCCCGATAAGTTTCGCAGTGGATATTACAAGAACGGAGGGGAACTCAGTTGTGAAAGTAAGAGTTATGGAATGTACTATGCAGTGCCTATTGGGATCTGTCACCAGTGTCAATCAGCCTTCTGGTGACAGGTTCCCTAACAAAGGGCAACTGGTTGGTTGGCAGTGCTTCTAGGCAATTGGAACATTTCTACGTCACAAAAGGTTTTTTTTTAATGCCGATCCAGGAGTGGACATATACTGCTTATTTACAATTTGTATAGGCAATTTAATATAAAGCCAACGGATGTTACTTACAGGCAAGCTGTTGGCTTGATTGAACCCCACAAACCACTGTCAGTGCTTTACAAGGTCTCTAATGTGTTGCCCAACAATGACCTCAGAAAGCCAGAGCATTGCTAGCCTCCTTCCTAAAATGTACTTTTATTTCTGATGTAGATCAGGTTCCTCCAGTCAAAGAAGATCTCCTAAGAAAGTGAAGCTGTCCATCCCCTAAAGCAGGCTCATGGCCATGAGTAACATCTCCCAGCGCATGTCCAGCACTTGCCTGGGGGCTTGGCTGGATTGAGGCATGTGAAGGTTAATTTTAAGAATAAAATTTAAAATATTAATAGATCCAAATAAGTCTGAAAAGTTGAATATGAACTAGAAAAGTCATGAAAGTTCTCTAAACCTGGACCCAACAACTTTTATCATCAGGTGGTTGCCATGCAGTGTCAATGTAAGCAAGTGGCTCCAGAACATGAGGGCCATGATTCCCATACTGCACAATATTGCATTTTTAGGATAAATCGATTTTGTCAATTGAGATTTTAAGTAATCAGATCAGGCCGGGGGTTAAGCTGAGTGCCAGAACATGGCGAGAGTCTATTTATATCTGTGTTTGTGTGTAGTTATGTGGCCAGTTTTAGATGTTCGCCCTGCGGAGATCTGCAGCATGACACTAGGATTGCAGGGGAGGGTTAGTGAGTGTCAGGGATTCATATTCAAAGATGCCAGATCTGTGTTTACCCTTCCTAGTTCCAAAACATATTTATCAGCTCTATGACTAGAAATAGGACTCATTATCCATGACCCATGAACAGCCATGAAATCAATTGCTTGTGTATAAGATTAACCACAAAATGCACGGATTTGTCTATGATGATCTATTTCATTGCTTATTTATTACAATATTTTGTAAGGTTTTAAAATTTTCTTAATTCAAACATAAGGCTATACATAATGAATCTATGGAGGTGTGGGGGGCTGTATAAAATGAATCTATAGGGTGTGATGGGGGCTGTATATAAAATAACCATGTGGGGGCTGTTTGCTATGATAAATGAGAGAATATTGTAGGGTACAGGAGACTGTTTCAGTTTCTGAACTTTGCATGCAAGTTCACTGCAAAGGGGCCAACTGAGGCTCTGTCGCCCAGGGGCCTACTGAAACCTGGAGCCGGCTCTGAACTGAAGTCTTATTGGATTTTATGAAAAGTTACAGTCATCCAAGCTGATGGTTCACATAAACATGTTTGCAGAGGATGACACTGTATCTCATGATAGCCTTCATGTCACAGCAACCTGTAAAGCTGTGATACAGTATTAGGCTGCAATCACACAGCGGTATGGGGGACATATATACGGCCAACATATATCCGGCTTATATACGTCCCCCATAGATGGCAATGGGCGCATGGCCATTTTTCAGCGGAATACGGTGCCATGCCCCATGTTTCTCTATGGAGAGGGGCTGGGGTGAGCTGCGGCTCCCTTAGTTTTGATTAAGTTTTAATCTCAGTAGACAGTGGAGTAGGATTGCATCATATTCCATGAAACCCTTGAATCTTCTATGAATTTGATATGTTCTATGATTCATATATCATTATCATGGTGACCAGCTGTCAGGTCTTGTAGTGATACCCTTGAAATGTATAAATGCAGCAAAGTGTTCCCAATGAATCTCTTTTAAATATTAGACATTACGACGATGATCCCTCTTGAAGTTCTCAATACAAAGTGCTAATGTGGTGTTGATAAGTATCTGCACACTTCAGAGACGTCTCCTATTTAAAACCACAATGTGTCCATGTGAGAAAATACAGTGTCCCATGGAGGAATTATAACAGAACAGCCAGTTCACTAGGGATGTGGAATGACAATGACAATGTTAAATCAACATTAGCTTCCTAGTGTTATTCCAGTAATTGCAATTACTGTGCACCCACAGCAGCCACCCTACGTCCCAAGTTTCAAATACGAGGGGGGGGGGCTTCATGGTATTGAAGGGAGCCTGTCAGCAGAAATTGAACTAATAAACCACTACTAGTATGTTGCCAAGCAGCTGATCACCTTCCAGATCATGTTTCTTTCATGACTCGGTCGCCTCATTTAGAAAATCAACATGGAAGTTATATGTAATTTGGTTGTATAAAGTCAAGGAGGAGGAGATTTTATCAATTTCCCTCTTCCTCAGAAAGCACTCTTATTGTAAAAGGCGTTCAGAGCCCCCACCTTGACTACAGTGTAAAACTCTCCTCCTCCTTGACTCTACACAACCAATTTACATGTCTCTCCAAAGTTCATTTTGTAGATGATGCCATCACACTGGAACATGAAAGAAACAAAAATTAGAAGATGTTATGCTGCTTGACAATAAACGGCTAGTGTTTTATTAGGCCAATTGCTGATGACAGGTTACCTTTAAGAAGTTATATGACACCTTGGAATTGAATTGAGGTCTATGAACATCCCTTCTCCATTGTCATGGAGCAGATGGACCAGGCATTCATATTATTAGAGTAGGAAATCTTCTTTGTTAATGGTAGTCTGTAGGATGGGGAATATCAAGAAGAATGTAAGTGATAAGTAGTGTAAAGGCTGATGTATAAAGATAATGGAAAGCAATAGTAAGTGTGAGTAATCTCTACACTATAAATAGTAACAGAAGTAGACATTAAAGTAGACATAGTAGTAAGATACAGGTATGTGATGATGGAGGAACTAGAATATAAAAAGTTGAGACAGAGACAATTACAGAGAAGCATAAGAAAAGAGGTGAATTGTCAGTTCATATGTCTATGGGATCCATTGGGCTTTTTGTCATTTTTTTGTGTTTTGCTCCTAGGTCCAGGTACCTAGAAAATATTGTTGTGAAATTGACCTTTCATAGTCTTCTTTCCCTCCTATGTTACACAGTGAAGGATTTAACAAGTTTAACAATCCCAAAAGTGTTTTCTTTCACCATGTTTGATGTGCAGCTGAGATCACTCAAATTATCTATTAAATGAAGACTATAACCAGCACCTGATACCCCAGCTCCTGAGACGAGAGATGTCTAGAGGCACAATATACAGTGATTAGGAGAAGTGGTCAGTGACATCTAAGCTTTTTCCTTGGAGAGGACACATGGCACCCTCAGGATTTAAAGGGCAAGTGTTAACTTACTGAAAGCTTCTACTATCCGTCGTACATCCAGCTTCGCCAACAGCTACACAATACAGGAGCTTCCTAGAAGTAAAGATCTGCCAATCAAACATAGCCTAATTAAGTGTACAGCCCTACTAAGTAAGCGCTATAAGTTGGCTGACAATGGTTTGGTCAATGTTGGTAGAGAATATTGGACCTGCTGATCTTAAAATGAAAACCAATTTTAAATTAAGGTGATACATTTAAAAAAAAAAACTGAATATCCTGTAAGCTGTATTGCTTTGTGCACACGCTCTCTTCTCCCAGGAAGTCTGGGCAGTATTCCTCTGCTTAAAGCTGCATTCACATCTAATTTTATGGATACGTTCTGTGCATTTGCCAGGAACCTTTCCTTCCTGCTATGTGTACGCTCAGCGGAGGCCAATCGAGCCTATGGGCACAGATGCGACAGCTTTGCCTCCCTCACTTGGCCTCCATAGACTGTATGGCTTTGGAGTTCATCGTTGGTCTAATTGTCCCAGGACAGTGATATCACTTGGGAAGAACCCTGCAAGGCCTTCCAATGGTTGGCTACAATGTGGTGTGAATGTGCTCTGGGGGCCCTGGAGACCTTGGGGTCCCCAGAATAACCTCCTCAGGACACCAGATAGTTAAAAGCTAGGGCAGAACAAAGAGTCTCCTGGCTCTGATATTCGGAGTGGAGCTTTGCACTGGGATTAGACATCCTGGTAACTATTAAACAACTTCAATGTGCAGAGGCATAGATGAGCACAGATAAGGTACCTTTAAGAATTTTTTCATTAAGATTTTAATGAAAAAAAATAAGAAAACAGTACAGTTGTGTGGTGGATTTAGAGGTATAATAATTAGATATGTTGCATTACCAAGGCACGTGGCTGGAGCGTGCATGGTATATATCTTACACATGGCCACACTGACAGGCCTATATATAGCATGTAATAGAGTCTGTCCTGCACTGCCTGCGTGGGGGCCTGCTTCCCTCTAAAAATGGCAATAGTAACTATTCCCCCCTGTGCATTAGTGCAGAGACTTATTACAGAGACAAATTAAGAAAAGTGATCTGATCGCAAACATTTACAGAACAGAAATCTGCCAAGTCCTACCTGCCGGATCTACCGGAGCTGCCTGCTGTCCCTATACTGATGTCTTGGGGAACACAACCCACCCCACAAACTCATGTACTAATCTGCAAATATTGCCCAATATGTTTGTTTTTAAACAACGTTGACCCCAATTTGTGCTGCATATCATGGATGAAGCCAGACATGAGGAACGCCTGGCAGCCATGTACGGGTTTGTTGGCAGAATGAGTAGACTTGTATAATGAGAAGCAAATCATTTGTACACAACTTTATTAGAGCACATTAGTTTTCAGCACAATTTAGGTTATTTTACCAATTAATCTGCCTGGTTCAAATGGGGCCATATATGTCATCATCATTAGGAATCAATATAGATATATCATCATTGAAGCTTTTTCCAAATTGTGACTCTACTCTCCAGACATCTTCATCTCCACATATCTCTACCCTTTCTCTCCCAACAGAAATTTCTATTATAATGCTACCACAATACTATTTTACCCCAAAGACCTCAAATTCTTCCAGGTGTCCGAAATACTGTGCATATTGCTCTAATATTGGGGCTTATTTACTAAGGGTCCCGCGGCCACATTTCCGTCGGGCTTTCCAAATTTTCGGGGATCGCGTCGCTGGGACAGGGATTTAAAAGGGGATTGTGTCGCACGCAATTGGATTTCATGTGTCAGAAATCGGGAGGCGTGGCGTCGGACGATCTGATGGATTCGGACTGAGTGCGGGATTTAACATTTAAATTGTGTCGCAATACAATGCACTTACATGCACCGGGAACAAGATGGTGAGCTCCTGTGGACCTGAACGGGGAAGCGACACATGCAGGATAACGGACGCACAATCTTAGTGAATAGCGCCGGAGTCCATGATCGTCGGACAACGGACAGCGGGGATCTGGACAGGAAAGGGTAAGCAAATGTGTCCCATTGTGTCTGCAGTGCTCAGGGGTGTATTAAGACTGCCATACATCATGGTCAGTATGAAAATTATAGCCCATACAAGCCTGGAATCACTTCCTACACAAGGTACATCAAGATTCTTGGGGAATCTTTTACCAGCATTTAATCTGTGATATTAGGACCTTTGGAGGACCATTAAAGGTACAGAAATGGCTCTTGTGTACATATTTATTGAAAACAGAAACTGATGTACGAGGACTTCATGGGTTAAGGTCCTTATGAGTATAAAACTTGGTGGTTGGTTTGGGTGGCCATGGGTCCTGTAGAGGGCCTCCCCAGACTATCTATATATTATAATCCACTACTGGCAGTGATGCAAACAACATCAACATACAAATCCATCATAACATCAAGTTTCTATATTGTGCCCACATCATTCCCTCGTCTAATCTTACAGGAGACTATGCTCATTGCCATGTGAGAGTAGTAATATCCCATTGTATTTATACCCCTAAAATGGCAATACTACTGAATGCGGCTATAGCTGTGTGATCTGGGGTGTATGCTAAGAAATCCGCTGACAATGGCACTCCTACTGAACATGTCTGCCAATAATACTATACAATATATAATGCCACGGCACGAGTTACCAGCTATACATCAATGGAGATGTCCTTGTGAAATGCTGACTATACCGATCACCTGCCGAAAGTACAGCATGTCCCTCCGGAGCTCAGAGAAGTATTTAAGGAGTTATGCCTAGGCTATACCTACTGTACCAATGGTTCTGCTCCTTTAGTGTATTACAACATAAACCAACAAGTGGAGCATTTACAGGGAAAGGCAGTGTGAGAGGGTCTTTTGTAGCCCTGAGAGGAGGGGATCCCATGTTATGGAGAAGTGTGAGGTGCAGTAAAGGGGGCTACATGACAGAGGTGCACTGGTGGCATTAGTTTAGTGGGTTAGTGATAATGACCGGGCCGAGATGTCCCTTCCTGCGTGGTGTGGTTACACAACCTTCCTTGTATTGCATTACCATCATGTAATACTCTCATGGACATCTATGGAGTGCAATGTGATATGCGTCTCTGGTTCAGTAGCTGGACCACAAGTTGAACACATTGGATGAAGTTGCTCAATACCGCATGACATCCATTCCAGTAGAAGTCTGTCTTAAGCCAGATATCTGCCCAAGGCATTGCTAAGGACACTAGGGGCTATGGGTAGAATTTTATCAAGCCTTGCAAGGCAGAATTTGGGGCTCATAAGGTCCTAAATTAAATTTTTACAACTATTTGGGCTTATCTTTATAAAAAGACTCAAGATTCAAACTTCTTGGTTTACTAAACCGATCAAACATTTTGAGAGATTTTATTAACATCCTTGCATATGACAATGAAGAATTCTAACATAAGCATCAACGTGCAGCAATGATGGGACGTTCCAGTCGCTGCTTCGTTAAATGTTAATGAGGATTACTGTCACCGAGTGTCATCATTTCCAGTATAGCAGAAAGAGAAATGTCCCTTCTGCACCCTTTCTATTTTCTACTGGATCATCGCACAAATGAGATCATTGCGAAGCTTTCTCTTGTAGCAAATATAGACTGAGTACAGATAAAAATCCTGCAAAACTGAATAATTGATATCATCCTGGCACCGCGGAGAGATATTCCCGGCATTGATCAACGTTTATTACCAATACAACACGAGCTGGGTGCTAGACATAGAAGCAGACAGACAGGGCTGTGGGTAGATATACCCTGATCTAATATATATATATATATATATATATATATATATATAGTCTTTATTCACATAGTTGCATTAGGTATATGCTACTTTCCTCCCATACAATGAATCCATTTCCTATGTAAGTTCTAGGTTGTATTTATAACAGTTTATTTTATGCTGAGCCAAAAGGGAGGATCAGTATATGAAAAAGCCTTCTACTTATACTCATTTTGGATCCTTTCCCAGTTTTGTGTAAAGAAAAAAACCTGCATCACAACTTTTATCAAAATGTAAATCATTCAGTCACAAGGGCACAAACCTGTGCCAATGCCCACGGGTCCTTGTGCTTACAGGCGCAATAAAACCAAAGGCTGATGCTCTACAAGGTGTACAGATGCAACCACCAGAGGGGGACTACAGTTTGTTTCTGAAATTCAGGATTGTAATAGTGCAATTAATAGTGGGAATAGGTGCTGTCAAGTCATATATATGCTCTATACAGTAGCAATTCAACTTATACTAAGATAAATATATATAACTATATCAATTAAACCGCAATCCCGGATGGGGTGGTGTTATTTCACATGTTTGCAGTACTTTTGCTCAGAGCAGAGATTAAAGGGGTATTCCCATTTTGGCAAATTAATGTTATTGTTTGTATGATGAAAAGTTATACAATTTTCCAATATACTTTCTGTATCACTTCCTCACGGTTTCAGGATTTCTGTCCTTCCCTAGAAAGCTTTTATGTATACTTCAAGTGAATAGAATTCTGACCATGGTTACACAGGTGCACAGCTCGTTAGTACCATAGAGAGTAATTAGAACTCTGTGATATAAAGAGCGCCTGTGTGACCATGGTCAGATTTCTGTCCACTGGATGTAAACATAGAAGCTTTCTAAAGAATGACAGCAAGCAGAGATCTAGAAAACAGTGAGGAATTCTTAAAGAAAGTATATTGGAAAATTATATACCTTTTCATTATTCAAACAATAACATTTATTTACTGAAATGGTGCTACCCCTTTAAGACTGTTTTTACATCAACACTTTACGACAACAGGTTTTTTTTTACTACTACTGCAACAATGTCGTTGTTGAGAAGTCTTCAATTCCTGGTGCAAATAAATTACACCAACTTATGTTTATCTCCCCCATCTATCACACTGTGATAAATTTGGCGCATGCTGAGATTCATAACCATTTACTATTAGACAGCTTTGGTACAAATTTTAGTTCAATTTTAATAAAGTTTAACGCAAGTTCAATGCTGTACTAGAACGTTGGTGCAAAAGATGCTTCCCCTTTAACATAAATGATATCTAAAGAATCCCTTTAAATTAAGTCTGGGTATGGAATCTGCTAGCTGAATACGCTAGCGCATGCTCCAGCAGAGGCCTATACATTAGTCTGATCAGCAGATGGAAGTGAAGTACATCCCCACCTCTGCTGGAAGCCTGATCTGTGACTCAACAACTCCTTTTGGATAGATTATATATATTAAGTGTAACAATAATTTCATACCTAGTTATTTGCTTACAGTCATGTCCTACTTCAATACATCATAGTGTCATATACTGTCATAGGTTCCACACAGGGATGTACTTAGTACTAGTCATACTTATGTAGACTATCATTTACAGAAAGTTAATATGACAAGTGACAGGCAGAGCTGCAGTTACAATCAAGAAACATGTCATGTACAGATCATCTTAAGGGGAAGGGGCACATTGAACTCCTACAATAATATGTTACATTTCACTTTTGGTAACTTAAGTGAGTGTGGGGCTTGGGAAGCTTAGGGCATAATTGGTAAGTTAAGGGGGCAGCACAGAGAGCATTACCAACAAAAGACATTGATCAAATGATGGGTATAAGAGTATTGTCTTACCTGAAGTTCACACCATGCCACTTCCACTGTGGTTTCTGTATCTAGACCCTTGTAAACCGTTTTAAAAGACCCTCTTCCGATCTCAATGTTAAATTTCAAGTATCTCCCATCTGGTGAGGTGGCCACAGCTTTGGTCTCATTCTCATCAATCTCTTCTTGTTCTCTTCTATTTTCTACCACTACTGGTTTGGGAGCAGGAACTGAAGGTCGGTCAGTTCTGCTGGCCTCATCTTCGGACTCAGAACTGATGTCCACAATGCTGGCCAATGTTCCTGGAGATGGCAGAACATCTGTCTGGGTGTTTTGTGATGGGAGATTGGTAGAACCAGTAGAGACCTCAGGAATGGGGACCACTTTCTCTTCCAAAGTTGTTGGTTCCTCTGGAGACCATGAAGAGAAAGAAGTTCCTGGTGGGTCATATCCCAATAGTTCTAATTGTGCAGAGCTCCTTCTGTTAAATTGATAAGAGTTCCTTCTGGGCTCTTTGCCTGAAAGTCTTCTTCTCCTCAAGGCTGCAAGAGTGGACAGTTCTGCAGGATCTTCTGGCAGAAATGAGATGCCACATCCTGATAGATCCACTTCTGTCTGAGACATTGCTTGAGTCGAAGGTACTCCAAAGGCAAACATATCTCCTTCTTCCACTTAACAGTGAATTTGGCTTACCAAGAACAAAACTTAGCAGCCATTCCTTGACATGTAGACACTTTACGAAATCTAACTAGTAGTGGATCACTGAATTCCAATTAGCACATGGCTTTGGCACTCTTCTTATTGCTCATAGTCATCAAATTAGTCAAGATCCCAGTGTAAGAAACCTAACCTAGATATGTCACACATGAAATGTCCCCAACTTGTGCAAAATGCTGTGCAGAGCAAGACTTGCAAAAACTGCAAAATCAGCTGCTGATCTCCATCTTCTTATGCAGGAATTGACAGAAAAATAGCAATTCTGGTCTTCTTGTAGCTGCAACAAGGAGTCACTTACAAAATGTGAATGTAGAGTTGTGCACCTTGGTTCTTCTCGCTTCTCTCTCTATTTCCTAAAGTCACTGCTAGTGACAGCTTCAGCCGGTGGAAAGGGAATGTGATCTTACTTTCATGTGACTGCAGTGTGTGTATACAGTGTGGATAGAGCCAGCCTTCTCACACAGCTCAGGAACACCTCCTCCTCCAGCCCTGATCCTCCTCCAGCCCTGCAACAGCTACACCTTGTCTGGCAATGAAGAAAGCTGTTTCTTCTTACAGACCCTTCCACCAAACACCCACACTTTGTTAAGACACATAACAAGAATCCTTCTCCAAAGTGCAATACAGAACAGGTTCTTCCTCAGTGACCCATGATCAACACATAGTGATAGAACCATGGGACCTCCTGTCAATCAGAGCTGCCATTCAGACATCTACATAAAGCACAAAATATAACAAAACAATAAAAAGACACTTTATACTTAATAAGAATCCATTCTGCATTTCAGTGAATTTTACGCTTTGTTCTGTTTCTCTAGGAGGGAACTTTGAGCAGAATTATTAATGAGTTTTTAGTATCAATAGATTTTATTCGATCTTCTTAGATCATCTTAGTATCTGTAGATCTGCATCCTCGTAGACTGGAAGCTCTTGCGAGTGGAGCCCTTATTCCTATTGTTTAATCTGATTATGTTATTTCTCTGTAATGTCTTGTTTTCTCAGTATATGTCTTGACTTCTACACCACTCTCATACATAGTACATAGTACAGTGGCTGGGCTTGGTAGTGGGACTAAGCTGTATGCAGACCATGTGAAGAATGGATGTGATGTTGCTGCTCCGTGAAGTGGAAATGGTGTGTGCCGGAGCGTGGTGACCGCTTACAGCTGTTGAGGTGCCAGGTATCCAACAGATAGATTAATTTATAAAATCCCCAAATGCCTCTTTAATCAGGGACAATGTTTTGGTTTGCTCTCTCAGCCCTGTATCTAAATATTATGGTTTAAGGGGTTGTACCAAGGATAGTGGATAACAATTGGATTTGGTGGGGGTCCGACTACTGGGACCCCACTCGTCATGAGAATGGAACCTAATGCCTCACTAGAACAAGGGTCCTGTCCCCCTGATTGGTGGAGCAGCAGGTTGCTTCCTGTTGTTCCATTTAAAGGGGTTTTCCACGAAACAAGTCAGGCCCTATTTAAAGGGTCCACATTACTGAGACCCCCAGAGATCAGGAGTACGGGGGGGCCCAATGTGACCCCGGTGGTACTCCTCGTCACTCTCCAAGACAAGTGAAGCAGCTAGTTGCGCATGGCCGGGCTGCCCCGTATTGCAGAGGCGATCTCGGCGATCTTCTTCAGCTCCATAAAGATCAATGGGACAGCCCAGCCATGGGCAACTAGATGCTCCACTGATCTTGTGGAACGACAAGGGGTCCGACGGGGGTATATTGGACCCCCCCATGCGCTGAGACCCACACCAATCAGCAAGTTAGGTACTATCCTGTGGAGCTTAAGCACCCCTATTCACTGAATATGCCAGGGATAGTCCAGCATTGTGCTTGGCAATTTCCAATGGTGCATGCACAACCTACCTCTACACTCAAATAGAGAGAATGAGATGCCCATTCTCATGATCCATTGTGGTCCATTCCCCAGATCAATGGGGTTTCTTGAAGTCAGACCCTATCAATCAAGTTGTTATCCCCTGTCCTGTGGATTACAAAGGTGATTTGAGCAGTCATCACATGTATGATGTATGTAATGTAATTGCTGCAGGAGCTGCAAAAATCGAATGGCAGGGATTGATGCGCTGGGTATAGGTACATTTTTCTAATTTTATACAATTGCTTACTGTTACAATTACAATTACAAATCCTGTACAATTACTTTAAAGGGGGAGTCTGACTCAAACACATTGCACACAGTGGGGGTAATTTATCATTAGACGGTTCCTCACGACAGATCTATGTCTGCCTTTGGCGATCCGCTGTCGTCAGATTCATTATAGTGGCTTTGGCCCTAGATACATCTGCTGACGATCTCTTATGCTATGTGGGATGTTAAAAAGTTACAAAATAGCATAAAATAGACCTGGCAGAACATAGACCTGGATAGGGTCTGGCATCAATTTGCACTAAAACTTGCCCTTGAACAGAAAGTTGCAATTCATGAATTCAGTCCTATTGTAAAAACTAGTCTATGTAAATTATGTATTTGGTGTACTTAGGGTCTATGTCACAGTGACTTTGCACTGTCCTATGTTCATTTGGTGCAATGGAAAGTTGCAAAACAGCATTTGCACGAGAATTGGGCCAATACAACGACAATCATAGACAATAATAAACAATGATAAATTACCCCCATTGAATACAACCATGTGTCATTCAGTAAATGACGAACTGTTCTTCTGGAGGTCTCTTATGAGGCCAGTGGGAGGACCATCGGTGATCTTCTCTCTGGGACTGTGTAGGTAGGTGTTTTAAAATATATATTTATAAATATAATATTTATTATGTATGTAGGTCTCTATGAGCAATGATATGTCTGGTGTAAGTATGTAGTAGGGCATACTTATATGTGCCCCTGTGTACCATAACACGCTCATAGCCATTAGAGAATCACATGAGCTGGAAATGAGACGTGCAATGTATTAGTGACATGCCCTATACAGAACCGATTACACCGCCATGTTACAGTCTATTCAATCATACAGAACATTGGTATCTACCACTAATACAGCTTGATATCCATGAAACTGAAGGGAGAATTTATTTAGTGGTGTTATAAAGGGCCGCAGTGGGGTCAGAAATTCTCTATATACTTCTGTATTTAGCATTAGCTCCAAGTAATGGATTAGGGAGCTGTTAAGAATATCTGAGGGTTTTTGCCTCAGACTTCAAATAAGTCGATTAGGGACCCTAAACCACAGTTGTATAAGGACCTGTAGTTGGTTTAGGGTCCCAAATCTTTAAAGGTTTCTCTTCTCAATAGTAACTATACATATAATAACTATACATATAATACTATAATAAATGTAAATACATATAATAAAATGTAAAGTGAACTTTTATTTTTAATGTTTCATATTTAAATAGCTTAGATTTGTTGTGCTTTCAGCCCCTTTGGCCCAATGTCTGTGTATTTGTTGGAATCAAATGGACACAGTCAGCGAGCCCATAGGGACGCCTCAGATATCAATGACATCAGAAGATTAAAAGTGATCAGGGACGTAATGCAGAACGTGATGGGACTTGTAGTGATCATTATCAGCAAGGACCTATAGGGCCAGGAGGTCAGAACATGTCTATTGTGGTCAGTGAATTTTTGTAGTTCATGGGGTGAGAAAAGGCACAAGGACTTATGGCACAGTGGTTTAGCCACCATTGACCAAAGTAGAGGTTTAATTACACAAAAACATCCCACTTTTTGTTCGTTTTTGCAGTGAAAGTGTTAAGGGAACACAGAGTCCTTCCTCGTCATGTGTGTGTGTTTTTGGAACATGTACAAGGATGTCTGAATGCCACATTCAGCTATGACACGTGCAATACAGATACCTTAGAATTGTTATAATATAAGAGCGGCTCGTATTAAAAGTACTCCATCTGTTGGTGTTCTTAGATAATTACAGGCGGATATGTTTGCATATGCAATTTTCAATGCAATATTACAGGAGCCTCAACCTCTACTCTGTGGTGTGCACCCTTATTGAGCATCAGATACTTATGAAGAACAAGCTATTGATTAAATGGTTATTCCTATCTCATATTGCTAGGCTATCCCATCATTTTATAACTAGTGGGAATACAACCTCTTAGACTACCACTGATACAGCACTGGATCCCCTATTGCTTTCTGGCCACCTACTGCACATGTAACCATATAACAAGGGGATCCTTGGGGTTGATCCGAAAGTAACAAATTGATGATTTTTTATGATTATATTTTGAGATATTTTCCATTCTATCCCGAATGTATTTGTCCTTAGATATGGGAATGGAGTGGGGGATAATGTAAGATCACATCCTGACACCTGATTACTTTATCCTTTATGTTTGTCCTTTATATTGTGAGAAGAAAAGCTGCTCCCCCCCCCCCCACTCTCCGCAATCACTTTGTGAATGGCCCCGCAGAGATATTGTAGGGACTAGAGTTTTTTACCTCATTATCAATCCATCCTAAACACATGCATCTGATGCTGTGCCATTTTGCAATGGTATCCCATAGGTCATAAGTTTTGCAGCTCTAGTATAAAACTGGTGGACAGACAGAACTGATATATGTGAACAAGCCCTAAGCGAGGCCACTAGCATGATGGTTATAAAACAGTGATATGGTTACTTATGGTTACAATGGTAAACACGAGGCACCTAGTTTGTGTGTCTCGCTAAATAGGAACAGTCCCAATTAGAAAACAGTTCTTTGTAGAATTTTTCTCCTATGACAGTTGTCATCCACAGATAGCTCATTAGCTTTCTGGTTGAACTGAGAGACCGTTATCTCTATAGGGTCTACTATAAGTGACAGCAGTCTCAAAGGTAACAAATATTAACAAACATTAGCCCATTACTGCAAGTCAACACTCACTGCACGGGTGGTAGATACTCCCTGTGATACTCATTCCCAGGGTGACGGAGCAGTTTGTGAGTGTTACTTGTTACTCACTACCTGCTAAGGCTACATTCAGACGGCCGTTGCCTGCCGTACCGTAGCACTGGGGGCACACGGCGGCGCACGGGGAGAGGAGGAGGAAGTGAGCGCCACGGCGCCGTATTCCGCAGAGAGATAGGACATGTCCTATCTTTCTACGGGGTATGGAGTGTTACGGTGCCCCTGTGTGCCCATTGCCGTCTATAGGGGGCGTATATCGGCTGTATATACGTCGGCCGTAAATATGTCCCCATACGTTTGTCTGCATGTAGCCTAAGATAGTAACCAACTTTCTAACAGATCTTTATCACTCATCACATCGGTGCACTATTTCCAATACAACAACAGTCAGTTCTTTTTATGAATAATATTTCTATAATATGTTGTTTGTAATGATAGTTTTATTCATTTGTATGAGATTACAGTATTAAAAAATCTAATGATATA
This sequence comes from Engystomops pustulosus, assembly GCF_040894005.1. Lineage (NCBI taxonomy): Eukaryota > Metazoa > Chordata > Amphibia > Anura > Leptodactylidae > Engystomops > Engystomops pustulosus. The sequence continues at coordinate 149,531,898 of NC_092416.1, read as the reverse complement.
CTCAGCGCCTAATCCTTGAAAAACTATAATTTCTACTGTAGGTGAAATAGCTTAGAGTATTTCCATTAATCTTTTAATACCTTAAATGGGCAAACCTAAGGGCTCCTAGTTTGGAAATTACAATGATGAAGAATGACTTATGAACTTGCAGGACCTGGAGTGAGGAATGGACCTGTCCAATCCTCTCGAGAGAACCCACTGCCGGGTTGTGGATGAGAGAGGGGTGAGGCAGCTTTTGGCTGGATATAGGCACAGCCAACAGTCGTATGTCTATGAGGTCTTAAAGGGGTGTTCTCATTTCAGCAACTAATTGATATTGTTTGAATAATGAAAAGTTATACAAAATTCCAATATACTTTCTGTATTAATTCATCATGGTTTTCTAGATCTCTGCTTGCTGTCATTCTATAGAAAGCTTCATTGTCTATTTCCAGTGGACAGAAATCTGTCCATAGTCACACAGATGCACGGCTTATTATATCACACATTTTACTGTGACACTAAGGACACTAACGAGCCGTTCACCTGTGTGTCCATGGTCAGATTTCTGTCCACTGAAAGTAAATATGGACGCTTTCTAGGAGAACAGCAAGCAGAGATACAGATAACCCTGAGGAATTGATAATGCAAGTACATTGGAAAATTATTTTAATTTTTATTATTTTTCATCATACAAACAATAACTGAAGTGGGAACACCTCTTTAAGTTTAAGTTGTGTGTATGTTCTTTTCCAGAATTTTGAAAAGCTCAATGTAAGCAAATGTAGCCTAAACTATCTGCAGCGAATTTACCAATTTTCATATTATCACAAGATGTGAAATCTTTAACTAGATCACACAAAATAATGCTAATTTAGATGTGGATTTTTATGTTAGACTGGTTCAGCAGCATAATATTTATGTCATGTGGGAACCCAGCCTTAAAATTCATGACTTTATTTGACATACTTTGTGCATGTACTTCAATGCAATCAATTTCATAATAACATGAAAGGTGCACTTCTTGGAATAGTCATTGTGATAAATGAGTTAGCCATTTAGACATTGCCATTCTATGTGATGGGACATCTCAATTAGATACATCGATGACACATCGTACTGGTGGGAACATTGCGTATAAAAACTTCTTGGAAAAATTCTTCTAAGGACATTAGGTTAGTGCATATAAATAAGCAAATCCCATATATTATGTTATCTAAGACACTCGTGTGAAGAATATTGGAATATAATATTAGCTTAGGTCTGGGAATTATAGCTTCATACATAGAACATGTAGCTCAGCAGATGATCCGGCTTCAACAGCTCCAACTGGGAAATCTTACACCTTTTAGCAGCCTAGCTGGTACCAAGGTTTTTGTGGGAAAAACAGTCCTGCTCCAATGCGGTCCTCTTCAGACAAACCGGAGTCATAATTTCATAAGACGCTATGGAGTCATGGTACGCCCTAGCCATACACTAGTTCCCGAGATCTGTGGGATGGAAATGGGATGTATTTTTGCCTGGGTCCCAATATGTCCTAGGATACTGGGGAGATAAGTAGGGCTCTTAGCGGAAGCATAGTAATGCAGACATTTTTGGTGTCCAAATCTGATGGCAGCCTGGATCCCAGACCTTTCGTTGAGAAGTTCTGATCCATCCTAGGTTTGAGGAGTTTAAACTTGACCAGAGGAGAGGGACACTAGGACCCTCCCAGGGGTTACCAGGGAGTGTCCAACCAAGGAGTTAAGTTCTAATGGAAGTCATGGGCCACCCATTGTCTTCTAAGGGAGATCATGCTGTTACTTTGTGTCCAAAACCTTTTACGCCCATCGGCTTCCAGTGATAGAGCAGGGGTGTAACATAATGTTGATTATTGACTAATTTCTGATTATAACCGGCACTATATGTCTCTTGTAAAAATCATGTTTCCTTTAGTGTGCATTTAACATGGTTTGTTTTAATCTTGATTCACAAAACCAAACATCCATGTTCCAAGACTAAAGTTATACTCTGCCTGAGGCTGGTTCCCTGTCGGGCTTATCTAATCTAATGTGGAACGGATGGCAGGGGACCAGCTGTAAGAGCCCTGTTTCACTGGGGCTAGTGAAAGGGGTTTTGCAGCCTCTCTCAGGGTCGTGAGCGAGTGTTGTGCCACGCCAGAGGTCATGCAAGCCACTTTCTCTCACTTCCTGTGCCCCCTGAGCCTATGTGGACAGGAGGTGTCTGAGAAATCACTTTTAAGCCGACCTTACGTACCCCTTGGGGGATGCAGAATATTACAGCTTCTAGCTCTTTGTGTTTGATATGAAGATCCATGATGAGTTATTGACTGTTATTTTCCTGAAGTAGTTGGAACATTGAAAATATATATGGCAGTCTATATCCTGTTCACCATGCGGAGAATCCGACCAAATTCCCAAAGTTTGTTTTGACATATTCTGTCATTTGAAGCCAATATAAATCTATTTAGTCAGTTACAATATCATTGAAGATTGCCTCATTTCTCTTGAATACTACTTTGAGTGCCGTATGTCCTATAGTACTGTTTAGAGTGTTTTTGTTATATATTACGTAATAGGACATCCATGTCTAAACACATTGAGAGTACACAACACAAAACCATATCCTCAGTATTATTTTCAATGTTTGCCTTCTACGTTCAATGACATTTCATAACCTGTAGCTTTGTGTGACATTTTTATAACCCTTTTGCTCAAGGGAACCTTTCCAATAACAATATTATTATAGGGAATTGCTTGGTCTGCAGCCCAAAACACAAAGCTTCCCTTTAAAGCGACTCTCCGGTGAAATGTTCTCAGTATTATACACGTTCCAGATTTTTCCGGCTTTTTTTCTCTTTGCAGTCAGTTTTTACAAAATTATGTTGTAACATAACTACAAGGTGACCACCTGCCCTGTCATTAGGTAGGCATTCTTCTCCAGCGAGGTACCCGCTCCTTCTCCTACCCACCAGCGCTACAGCGGTCATAGCACCGCAATCTTCTATACCTCGCAATCTTCTATACCTTGCAATCCGTGCTTGATGATGGTCTACTAAGACCGAAATGTTGCATGTCCTATCTTGGATTGCTATACTCTTACCACAAGAATACTATATATTTCTTTACTTTTTGCTACTAAGGAGTGCCAAGTCTTTTTCTATTTGAATGAAGATGGTGTAGTAACCTGCCTGAGCACCCAAACTTGTGGTTTCCGAGTGACGTGTATTATACCACCTATTAAGGTGTCGTAGGTACAGAACAATTTATTGTGGTCAATATTACATATGGATGGACCCTCATCGGAAGCAGCAGTGTGACCTATGATATGATATTCATTTTGGTCAGTCGACCACCATCACAGAGATCCAGCGAGCTTCACGCCAATTTGTCTTGAGGGTATTCATTCAAATGTCATCTGCTCTTGCCTACTGGGGACAATAAGAATATGCAGAGCATAGTTGGCAGTAAGGGTATGTGCCCTGGGACCTGGGTTATGTTAGGCCCGTTCCCCACTTGCGAGTGTGATGCGATGAACTCGCATCACACTCGCAACGCAAGCTGCCGGGAACGCACGGCCTGAACGCTGCACCGCGGGAGTGAACTCAGCATGTCAGTTCACTCCCGCGGTGCAGCGTTCAGGCCGTGCGTTCCCGGCAGCTTGCGTTGCGAGTGTGATGCGAGTTCATCGCATCACACTCGCAAGTGGGGAACGGGCCTTATGGTTATGTTAAAAAATCGAATTTGCCCCATGTGCCAGAAGGTCCAGTTTTCAATAATGTTAGCTAAAACTAGGTGTAGGCAAGAAAGCCAGCAAGTGAACATGACTGCTGAGCTTATACTTTTTTATTCATATGAATAACTAATTATATATATATATATATATATTACACTCACCGGCCACTTTATTAGGTACACCATGCTAGTAACGGGTTGGACCCCCTTTTGCCTTCAGAACTGCCTCAATTCTTCGTGGCATAGATTCAACATGGTGCTGGAAGCATTCCTCAGAGATTTTGGTCCATATTGACATGATGGCATCACACAGTTGCCGCAGATTTGTCGGCTGCACATCCATGATGCGAATCTCCCGTTCCACCACATCCCAAAGATGCTCTATTGGATTGAGATCTGGTGACTGTGGAGGCCATTTGAGTACAGTGAACTCATTGTCATGTTCAAGAAACCAGTCTGAGATGATTCCAGCTTTATGACAAGGCGCATTATCCTGATGAAAGTAGCCATCAGATGTTGGGTACATTGTGGTCATAAAGGGATGGACATGGTCAGCAACAATACTCACGTAGGCTGTGACGTTGCAACGATGCTCAATTGGTACCAAGGGGCCCAAAGAGTGCCAAGAAAATATTCCCCACACCATGACACCACCACCACCAGCCTGAACCGTTGATACAAGGCAGAATGGATCCATGCTTTCATGTTGTTGACGCCAAATTCTGACCCTACCATCCGAATGTCGCAGCAGAAATCGAGACTCATAAGACCAGGCAACGTTTTTCCAATCTTCTACTGTCTAATTTCGATGAGCTTGTGCAAATTGTAGCCTCAGTTTCCTGTTCTTAGCTGAAAGGAGTGGCACCCGGTGTGGTCTTCTGCTGCTGTAGCCCATCTGCCTCAAAGTTCGACGTACTGTGCGTTCAGAGATGCTCTTCTGCCTACCTTGGTTGTAACGGGTGGCGATTTGAGTCACTGTTGCCTTTCTATCAGCTCGAACCAGTCTGGCCATTCTCCTCTGACATCTGGCATCAACAAGGCATTTCCGCCCACAGAACTGCCGCTCACTGGATGTTTTTTCTTTTTCGGACCATTCTTTGTAAACCCTAGAGATGGTTGTGCGTGAAAATCCCAGTAGATCAGCAGTTTCTGAAATACCAGCCCTTCTGGCACCAACAACCATGCCACGTTCAAAGGCACTCAAATCACCTTTCTTCCCCATACTGATGCTCGGTTTGAACTGCAGGAGATTGTCTTGACCATGTCTACATGCCTAAATGCACTGAGTTGCCGCCATGTGATTGGCTGATTAGAAATTAAGTGTTAACGAGCAGTTGGACAGGTGTACCTAATAAAGTGGCCGGTGAGTGTATATATATATCTCAATATAAAACAACTCTAGAACTATACTAGGAGGTTGTAGTGCTTTTTGCTATTTTATCAAACCAAATGAGCAAAAGATAGATCTAAATTCAATAAATATGTGGTATCACCATCCTGTGCGTCTAGGTACACTGGCACACAGTTTGTGAAGGAAGTCGGCAGGGAGATTGTTCCAAACATTTTGAAGAACAAACGACAAACAAAAGATCTACTTGGTGATCAGTGCTCTGAGGTGGGCTGGTATATCAGACCTTTCAGGAATCCTGGTTTTTGCTGCTGAGGATAGTTTTAAATGGCCATGGTCCCACCATCCTGATGTATCTGGTGGGCGGCTTGCACTGGAGTATAATTGTTCCTCCAGCCTGGCATGGGATTGAGCTATAACCAGCAAAGTTCAGTCCTGAGCGGTCACAGGGCATAGAGAGTGCACAGGCGTAGGGGGAGGAGCGCTGCGCCCCACACACCCACTTGCGGTGGAGGTGACAGGAAGGGGAAATAATTGTAATTCTTGGTGGTTTGCAAGTAATTGTGATTTTTGCAGGAAAAAAACTGATACATCTCCAAAATTGGTTGTATGTTCAGGAATTTTGTCCTTCTGCAAAAAAAAAAATGTAAGCACTTATATTAACATTTATTTTTTTTATGATTTTTTTTATGATTCATTTGTTGTATAAGGCCTGATAACATAAAACTATGATTACAGAAGATTCTTGTCTAACTGTCCAGGTAAAAACTACACATGTAACTACAGACAAGTGTACTATTAAAGCTTCTTTAGGGAACTGTCTGTTGACATTGCCTTTAATGACATAATAATATTGCCCTGCATAAATAACTGACACAGAGAAGTAGACTGTCATTACGTCAGATAAGGATTTGACGTCTCCATGTGTGCATAGTTCTCTGAGCATTTTCAGGTTATTACTTCACAGAGTGGCAAAATGAAAAGGTTGAGAACATGGAGGGACATACAGGGGTGGTCTGCACCCTGACTAAGAACGAAATAAAGTGCTCCCCTTGTGCACCAAGGGGTAAATATGCTTCAAGATGAAAAAAAAACTCCTCCTAAACAGATAATATCAGAGTAGGAATTGAGCAGAAGAGCTTCTACTGTTTCTCATATTCCACATTTTCAGAAACCCATGTGCAAATCTGAGTCGAAACTTGTGCACTTGCCGGAATGTCCGGCCTGAACACTCAGAGATCGGAACTGAAATCTGCATGTCAGTTCAGTTCTGGTCTCCGAGCATTCGGGTCGGACATTCCAGCACACATTCAGGTTTTAGGCCTAAAGGCTTTCATGCATTTTTCCATAACTCAATTGCCACCTGTTGCATATACATTCGGGAACCAATAAATAATTTGCTGCTGGAGTCAGGGGGCCCATTTTCTTCTTCTTGGCAAAAACGTCTCACCTTTTCTAAGGCATACAACATATAATAAATTAGGTTGGTCAAACCTTTTTATATGTGTATACATGAGGAAACTCATACGTATTCACTATAATTCAGCATGCAAGAGTTTGCATGGGACATCTGTAGGCCGAACAAGTCTTCTGCTATGTGAAGTGTATGGCCATTTTACAGTATTTAGCCTTATATATGACCTATAAAGAAGTGGTGGCACAATAGTAGATCATAATCTATAGGTAAAGGAGTGGGACCAGTTATTTTAGCACCACAGATGCTGAGGTTATAACCATAATGGGGAAAAATTACTTACCCTGTCCTGTCGCGACCCCCGATCCGGACGGTCCGGCGAAGATGAAGTCTGGTGCGATGCACCAAGATCGTGCGCCTGAGATCCTGTATGTGTCGCTTCCCTGCTGAGGTCCGCCAGAGTTCACCATCTTCTTCCCGTGTGAGTACATGTCTTGCGGCAATTTTCGATGTTAAATCCTGCGCGTTGTCCGAATCTGTCGGATCGGCCGCCCCACGATTTTTGGCACGTGAAAGCCAGCGCCGATGTGCCAAAAACCCTTGTTAAATGCGACGCAAATCGGAAATCGTTGGGAAACAATGAGCCCCAATAGATCACTATTATCTGTGATACAGATTATGCAGGCTCTCCTTGTGAAACGCAGTGAAATAACACACTAGACCCTGAGCTTTGCGCATAAGATGTGGCGTCAACAATTTCCTGTGACAAGACTATTTCCATAAAACTTTATGGCTTTCTCATTTCTTGCTGTTGAAAAATAAACATTAGTGAGAAGATTTACAATATCGTCCTGAGAAGAATCTCACAAGGACACAGCTAATTCGTCTGTAGCCTCGCACATAGATAAGCCACAAGCCTTATCTCTGCTGGTAGAACTACATTCCCTAAGGGCTCTGCAGGACCACGCGTTTCACTGCTGTAATGCGTGCACAAAATAGTCTCCAAATCCTCATCCTCATTTTTTTTTCATAGTTTATGAAACGGTTACAGATCATTGGTTTCTATGCAGCTTACATTGTTGTTGCTACACAACCCGTTTGGAGGGAATCATACCATACATATACATCGTGTAGGCTTTGGAAAAACACTTGAAAATGAAATGCATTTTGTAAATATGAAGATGTTTTGCTTTGTCAATTCAATGTCATTTAATTAACAGACAACAAATGTTTTTCTTTCTGACTCCTTTTTTATGCATTTTATATAAGCATTTGCCTTTTGTCGGCTTAAAGGGGTTGTAACAAGTAGCATTGTTGTTCCCTATCCTAAGTAAATGATATAACAATCTGATCAATGAGGGGGGGGGGTCCCCCACTGATCAAGAGAATGGGGGTTAAATTGTCACTAAGTGATGCAGCAGTAGGTCAAGCATTTGTACTGCCGCACCATTCAGTTTTATGGGAGTATTGGATATTGCTGAGCACAGTAATCGGTTATCTCCGGCACTGCCATGTCCATGATAGCCAAGTGCTGCGATCTGCAACCTTTAGGCCTCTTGCCCACAAGTGAGTGCACTCTAATCACTAGAATGAACCAGCATGTCAATCAATTCCAGTGATCAGAGGTTCTGGTTGGAAGATCCCTTCAGTTCAATGCACGATTTTCACTGACTATACTAGCTTGTGGGCAAGAGGCCTTTAGTATTGAATGCTCAACTTGCCACTCCATACATTCATGAGAATGAGACCCCCCCAATAGTTGAATAAAATATGTTCCCCTTTAATGTGCATAGGGAATAAAAATCAAACTTGGTATAACCTTTTTAACAAACAGACTTTTACATGGGACAATCATAATAATAATTCCTTTATTTATATAGTGCACACAGATAACACAGCGCTGCGCAGAGCTTGCCCTGTCCCCAATGGGGCTCACAATCTAATCAACCTACCAGTATGTTTTGGAGTGTGGGAGGACCCAGAGGAAATCCACGCAAACACAGAGAGAACATACAAATTCTTTGCAGATTTTGACCTGGGACTTGAACCCAGGTCCTCAGCGCTGCAAGGCTGTAATGCTCACCACTAAGCCATCATGCTGCCTTTAGCTTGAGTGTCTCGATTAACAGGGCAGAGAGCGACTCTTAAGAGATTGTTGTCTCTTCACATGAAAGAATTACTGAATGTAGGGGGTATAGGATTTTATTTTCTGGGGATCCTCCTCTAAACACAATGCAAATACAGCACATGAATGTGGCCTTAGATCTTCAGTAATTATCATCAGTTATTGTGAGGGTGCGGTCACACGTTGCAGTTAAAACTGCATCGCAATTAGCTTTGAGGAGGTTTTAGGTGCAGTTTTGTCAATTTAACAGGTGAAAGACATGAACTGAATGAGTGAATGACATTTGTGGTGCAAGTTTCCCCTTCAAAATCAAATTCACTCGTTCAGTTCACATCTTTCACCTGTTCAATTGACAAAACTGCACCTAAAACCTCCTCAAAGCTAATTGCGATGCAGTTTTAACTGCAACGTGTGAACGCACCCTGAGTCTTACCAGCGTCTATACAGAGGTTTTGTATAATGGAAAGACTTGCACCTGGTCTGCATTTTGGCCACAATAACTGATGCAAATAAGTGAAGACCTAACTAAGACGTGCGCTAAAGGCCTTAGTTTAAAGAACATTGGGGCACAAAAGGCATAAGGCGCCATACAAAATGCAGTTTTTACTTGTGGCTTAGTTGGAAGGTGGTAGACTCCTTTTAAAACCTGTGAAAAACTGATACAGAGAATACATTTAAAAATCATATCGTTTTATACAAAAAAACCCTTTATTTGCTCAGCTGTGTAATGGGATAACCTCTGCAGTTAACCTTGGTTTCATTTAGGAAAATGTGTAAATCCAGTTTTGTCTTGAATCCCTCCCACATAGAAAAACTCCTTGAAATTTACTATGAAGAAAGAATAGTGGGAGCCTTTTGTGAAGCCTTTTGTGTTTGCTCATAGCAAGGATTCACTTATTTCACAGACAATTGCATCAAATCATTGTAGGCTGAGTGATGAATATGTAACATTGAATCACACAGTTTTAGTCACTGCATGTGAATAGTCAAAAAAACCTATTAAAATGAAGCGCACTGATGAGGAGGGATGAGTGCCAATGTACAGCTTTCTATGACAGCGACTAGACAAAAATATTCATTTACACAGCAATAACATGAGCCAACTGCAAGGACAACACTGGGGAGCCAATACAGGGTGGGCTACATGCTCTAATACAGCAATCAGGGGCTTAACTTGAGGTGGTGCAGAGGTTGCAGTCACACCAGGGTTTAAGAGGTTTAGGGGGCCCTTATGGTGTCACTTTCCCATATGAGAAGATTATTACTATAAACCATACATTAAAGTCGGGGGCCCATCAGCTTCTAGTTACGCCACTGACAGCAATCCCATCCCAAATATCCTGTTACTACCTAAGTCATAGAACTCTCAGTGGGCACTCAGGCTGTTGCCCCAGCACAGAATTCACCAGACAGGACTTGAAGGATCCTCCTGCAGGCCCAAGTAGCCCAAAACGTGAAGCATCTTGGTCTACCTGAGACTGCAGGAAGAGAAGGTGAGGACAGGGTCACATTATCATTGGAGGAATTGAAGCTCCTGCTCTTGGCCCCACAATTTTTCATGTTCAGGGAAGCTGCAATGGCAATCTGAATTTTCCCACCTTCTGTCAACGATATTGGTGTCCTCAGGACCCTTGAAAGCTGTGGTATAGCACGGAGCAAGAAGATTTTAATAATTTAATGCTAGAATTGCCGTGTTGGCACTTTGCAATAAATCAGTGGGTCTGGTTTGCATTTTGGGCACTCTGTCTCTAAAAGGTTCGCCATCACTGTCTTAGGACTTGTATAGTGTACATATATGTTGTAACTAAAGGTGCTTTGTGGCTAACCATTTTACTTTGATGGGACCTAGATGTGCCTCATCCTAGGACCGTGGTTGGGCTGCTTTAAATAACTGATCTTTAGTGGTTCCAGCTGTTGGACCACTAACTCTTTCCTATTGATGATCTAAGTACTTTGGTCCAAGAAAACCCCAATTAAAGTCCTACACCCTGGCAGAGATCCACACAGGCTTCACTCATGGTCAATGGGATCTGACCAGCTGAGCCTGAGCTTGTTTTCTGTTTCGAACCTTTGGACCAGTTCCACCTATATGTCTGAATGGGATTGAACTTCCATGATTCTTAAAGAGCCTTCTAGTGTCCACTTGGTGTAATATGTCCATTATCACCTGGGTCTATCGCCTGTTTAGCTAATACGATAATGGTCTGCAGACACTATAGACTCCATAATAAGCTTCCATCCTACCATGTGCATTTTTATATTTCTGCATATTCTGGCAGTAGTCTTTGAGACCCCTCAGGTACCCTGTGCCACATATGATTGCTTGTTGAACATCTTCTATAATGACGTCTATTGTAGCATTCCACAACATTGGACTATTCTATATCCAGTACTGAATGAAACAACATTCACACATCCAACTGGGATTTTATAGCAGCCACTTACTGAAGCATGAAGAAATATTCTCTTTCATTACATTTTATGACATAATAGTCCAATCTCAGGATGATCATCTCACTGCTGTTGAAGCTCCAGGTGATTTTTATGAACAAATAGGAGATTAAACTGGTCCATCTCCTATATAACAAATACCGTATATAATGTTTCTATAACTGCCACATGCCTCATTGTTAGTAGTAAAGTATAAGTCTTGTAACTGGGGTTCAGGAGAGATTTGTCCGCTGTCATTTGGAACGATGACGCAATATCTACTCTACTTCGTATCCAAGACCATGAGCTTATCTAACCCTACAGCTGAACTCCGCCTGTATCTTCCCCCTGAGATACACGTCAGCTAGCATGTGTTACTTGTTTATAACACAGCAAGGAAAAAGGCTACATTACAACAAGCGAGTCCGGCACGTACCTTTAAACTAAGGTTCCTGCTAGTTTTTTCCAGTTCTTGCAGAATGTCTCCACAACATTCCTTAGTCAATTGGACAAAAGGCAAAGTAATTCCATAAAATTTGTATATTACCTGGATAAGTCCCTTCAAAGGGATTTTGCCTTTAAGTATAGTAGATACTTTGGAGCTTTCAGGTGCCATTTAGAGGCCATAAACTGATCTCTACACAGCATCTCGTAGAATTAAAATTTTCATTGCCACCTTTTGGGTGTTTGTGCAACTTCTTGATCCCTTTTTGTAAATTCTTTTGGAAAACAAGGTGACAGAAAAAAAATTCTGCAATTTGTTTGGGATTTTCTTTTACAGTATTCAGTAAGTGGGTTAAATAATAGTTTATGTTTATAAACTAGGATTGATAACTCTTCTTCTCCCCCCTTTCCTCATTGGCTGTCTACCTTTCAATAATAATTTCTCCTTGCTTCCCCCTCTTTCCCATCCCTTAATGTTGTTTATTGAATGGTAAGTGAATATTTATGAGAATATCAATGTAGTCAGAGGTGGGATTTATACCATGGGATCTATACCTGTACTCCCAGCCTCCGCTAAGTCATAGTACACTGTAATAATAAAGCAATTTTCAAAATTAAGTATAGACCTTGTAGGAAATGAGAATTATTGAATTGGAACATGTTCGATCTTTTGTTCCCAAGTGGGTGTCTGAGTCACTCATATATGTTCATTGCCCCATTGGGGACAGGGGCAAGCTCTGTGCAGCGCTGTGTAATCTGTGTGCGCTATATAAAGAATTATTATTATTAGACAGTCGATCCTACATTACGTTCATTTATTCCTGCTCACCAGTTATCATAAATCTTTTGTTCTTGCAATATTGCAGCTTTGAGGACTTTCTGGTGTAATGTTTGGGGGATCAGAAGGTAAAACTCTTATTAATCCACATTTCTTTTCGTATGACTGTTCCCTATTTACCAGTTGTGAGTCACCACCTCCATTAACGTGGGAAGGTGTTTTACAGTTCACAGGTCCATGAAGAACAGAAAATGGATAGTTTAGCTTTAGTGAGTTCGGATAAGTTCTCATTGAAAAGCGGGAGCCGTGACAGACGTCACGTTGTCCTAAATGGAGGGTGGGTCTTTCTCTCACGCAGCGTGTGTTGTGAAGATATTAGTGTTTTGGGTCTGCCGAAAACCACAACTTCCTTTATGAGACATTGTAGAAGATAGAGACAAAGCATGTTTGAAAATGTTTGGGTAAAACAAGGTTATAGGCGTGCATAGATGGGTTCACAATCCCACTTTCATTGATATGAACGAGTTAGGCGTTTTCTATCAGACATAGTATCACAGTATATGAGGTGGAAAGTTAATCCAGATGACAGTAGGGAAAAGTTCCTTCCCAATATGGCAGTTGAAACTACGAGGAGAAAAAAAGGGAAGAGGGGGAACAGCGCTCCCTAGTGCACAGATTATCCTTTTGATGGCATATTAGTATAAAATCTGGAATAAAACTGCTCATTGTTTAACATTTTGGGGCAGATTTACTTACCTGGTCCTGTCGCGATCCTGAAGTGAGTTGTCCGACGTGGATTTGGGTCTGGCGTGATTCACTAAGGTCATGCGTCCGAGTTCCTGCATGTGTCGCTGCTGCGCCGAGGTCCACCGGAGTTCACCTTCTTCTTCCCGGTGCAAGATGGCACCGATGCGCCAAAATCCGATCGCGTGCGCCAAAATCCTGGGGCAATTCGCCATTTGGAAAGTGCGGCATTCGGGGCCCTTAGTAAATGAGCCCCTGTGTGTCCAGGTACAACACTGTCTATAGTGTATCACAGTGAGCATTTCTGCCAACATGTTAAAATCCCCCAGAAAGTTAATATTCCAAAAATTCCAGTTGGATTACACAAGGAAAAAGGGGTGGAACTAAAAAGATAACATTGGGGGAGATTTATCATACGTCTCTTAGAGCAGAACTGTTCTAGTTGCACATGGAAACCAATCAGAGCTCAGCTTTCATTTTCCTACAGCTGTTTATAAAATTACAGCTGATCTCTGATTGGTTTCCATGGGCAACTAGAACAGTTTTACCTCAGAAACTAATGATAAATCTCCCCCATAATGTTTATAATACCTTTGGTTTTAATGGTATTTAAAGGACTAAAAAGACTGATGGTAGATGTGTCCTAATGAGAAGTTCCTGAGGAATGATGTTCCTCAGGACTTATTTTATTATAACTCTATACATACCTCCCAACTTTTGGAGTGGTGAAAGAGGGACAAAAGTTTTCCCTCCAGGTCATGCCTTTTACCCTGCCCCTTACTCCACCTCCATACAGTTTACTGCCGCCCATCACTCCCCTCATATTCAGGCCCCCCTCATATTGTAGCTTTACCAGCAGTGCCTTTTCAAACTGTGCCATCTGATCTGTCTCATTGATTTCTATGTGTCAGTGTGTTAGTACAATGTCAGAAGCCAGATTAAATTGGATATAGACCTTGCACCCTGATAATCTAACCACAATGTCACAGAACTAAATGAATAATAATGTATCTGCTTAGAGAGTCCCCACCCATACCCTGGGATTTTGCACTGAACAGCCTAGGGCAGTGATGGCAAACCTTTTAGAGACCGAGTGCCCAAACTACAACAAAGACCCGCTTATTTATTGCAAAGTGCCAACACAGAAATTACTTTATGATTTATACTCCCTTCTCTGTCACATCTTTCATTGATACAAGCTCCCTGAGGACACCAATAAAGCAGAAAATAGTCCCAGGTACAGCTGTCCCTTTAAAATAGCTCTGTGCACAGCAAGTTCTGGGCTGTCTGGGACTGCAGGAAGATACCGGGAGTCATCTCTGGTGATGGCCTGAGTGCCCACAGAAAGGGCTCTGAGTGCCACCTCTGGCACCAGTGCCATAAATTAGCCATCACTGGCCTAGGGAGTGATAGGTGCTAAAACAGCAATAAAACTGAGTAACATTGTAAAGTAAGGGGTTAGAATGATCTTTTTTTTTTTTAAATCAAATCGTTTTTATTAACCACTTAACCAATTTTCCATTTTCAGTACACAAATGCAGTACAGCCATAACTACACACAGGCAGTGTTAATACAGTAGGAAAATTTTTAACCGGCTTTAACATACAAACATTAAAAAACACAAACACCTCCCTCACCCGACCCTGCCCTCTCCCCCTCCCCCCCTCCCCCCCGCCCAGACCGAGATATAGAATTAACCACTATGCATTAAGGTATTTACTCATCTCAATATTCAGGGACTGAACTCTAAAGAGTAGCTTTTTCCAGTATCAAGTTCACCACAGTAACATTCTTTCTGTACCCTTGATAACCCTACATGCAGTAAAGCGTCTGTCAATAGTGCACCTGACGGTAGCCCAGGAGTATCCATCCACTTTCCCCAGATGGTATCAAATTTCTTTAATGCATTTCTCTTTTTGTATACTGCTCGTTCTAGTCTGATATAGTTATTCAATCTGCTGCGTAATTCCACAGAAGAAGGGACAGTAGGCTGAATCCAGTGTGCTGCAATAAGTTTGCGGGCCTGGTATAATATACGTGCTATGGCCATCTTAACCGGTCTGACATCGCAGACCTCATCCATATAACCCAGCACACAGGTCACAGGGGAGGGTTGAAGGGTCAGACAGTACGTTTCTCTGATTAGTGCCAGTACGTCAGTCCAGTACTCTCCCAGTTTAGTACACCCCCAAAACATGTGCATTAGACCAGCATCATCTATGCCGCACTTGGGGCAATTCGCATTTTCCCAAGCTCCAATTTTCCAGAGAAGGTCAGGCGACCTGTATGCTCTGTGAATTAACAAAAGTTGTGAGTATCTATGTGACTTGGAAAGAGATAGCTGTGGGGTCATTTCTAATATGGCATTCCATTGGTCATCTGATAGCTGCCCCACATCTATTTCCCATTTATGTCTAGCCTGAATGGGGTATTTTTCCAGATGTTTGGATAACAGCAAATTATATAACGCTGAAATAAGACCCCTCGTACTATCAGAGCGCTCCAATAATCCCACACTCCAAAACATACTGTTAGGATGTTTAGATTGTGAGCCCCATTGGGGACAGAGACCGATTTGACATGCTTTGTGCAGCGCTGCGTAATCTGTGTGCGCTATATAAATAAAGAATTATTATTATTTAAAAAGGAGATTATTTAAACTGCATTGACCACGCATGGCGTAGCTGGAGATACTGATAGAAAGCGCGATGGGGAATATTAAATTGTTCTTGTAATTGCTCAAATGATTTGAGCTTTCCATCCTCTAAGAACTGAGAGATCGTCACCATACCTGCCATTATCCACGTATTAATCCCTTCTAGTTTTTTAAATTCCGGAAAAGCGTTATTGTGCCATACTGGAAAATACTTAGTGTAGCCCGAAAACCCTACGCATTTTTTGCCTCTGTCCCACACCTTGTATATCAGCTGTATCGTTGGTGCATCTTTCCATTGTTTGTGACTCTCCATTACTTCTACTATGTACATCGGAATGCTCCATGGTGAACCTTCACTAATCAGCCTCCTGGCTGAGCCCAGTCCCTCCTCTTTATGCCAACCTTTTAGATGTTGCAATTGTGAGGCCAAGTAATAGAGCCAAGGATTGGGGAGTGCCAATCCCCCATCCTCTTTCCCTCTCTGTAACGTCTCCAGCCTAATACGGGGGTGTTTCCCTCTCCAGATCAAAGTTCTAAATATCCCTTCCAATTTCCTAAATATCTTCAGTGGAATCCAAATGGGAGCGTTATGGAGTATGTATAACCATTGGGGCATTAAAATCATTTTAATCAAATTACAAATCTCCACAATAGACAATGAAAGTTTATTCCTTTACCCCCTGAGGAAGCGACGGCGAAACGCGCCTCGGGGTTTTGTGGTTCATCGCCATTTTTCCTGAGCATGATGCAGCCTGGTCGGTATACATGAATTTCTCTGCACTATGCACTTTATATACTTATATATTTGTGTTTACTAGGCGTTTGCCTACCAGGATCCATACTGTATATAGCCAGTGATCTATTAGGGGTAATAGTGTTCACACGAAACAATATATTTTGGAGGTTTATTAGCACTATATTGTGTGACCGGTATAACGTTTCTTCAACTTGTCTATTCTAATTGTTTTGATTGTAATATTATATCTATTGTCCCTCTGGTTATGTATTTACTTGTATTGTGATACTATTACTACAGGAATGGCCATGCACTTTTTTTAGTCCACCAGGGATTATTTTAAAGGGGACCTACCACCACGATTCTACCTATAAAGGTAGAACGGGTGGTAGGTGGATGAATGGGACGTAAGGATAGCCCTTTTTGGGCTAATCCTTACGTCCCGGCTATCTTTTTGTAAACTATAATCAGTTGATATGTTAATTTAATTAAGCGGCTACTGGGGCGTGGAGTAGCCGGACATGAGGCTACTAGTCGCGGCTACTCCACGCCCCAGTAGCCTTGTTCCTCCGCCTACCATGTAATCTTCGGCGCGCAGCACCTCGTAGCTGCGCAACCTCGTCCGAGCACCCGGCGTCTGCGCATGCGCAGTAGCGCCGGCCTCGGAGCTACGGCCGCGCACCCGTAGGCCTGCGTCCTGCGCATGCGCAGAACGCAGGATGTTCGCACGAGGGCGCGCAGCTACGAGGAGCTGCGCGCCGAAGATTACCCGGTAGGCGGAGGAACAAGGCTACTGGGGCATGGAGTAGCCGCGACTAGTAGCCTCATGTCCGGCTACTCCACGCCCCAGTAGCCGCTTAATTAAATTAACATATCAACTGATTAAAGTTTACAAAAGGATAGCCGGGACGTAAGGATAGCCCTTTTTGGGCTAATCCTTACGTCCCGGCTATCCTTTTCATCCACCCATTCATCCACCTACCACCCGTTCTACCTTTATAGGTAGAATCGTGGTGGTAGGTCCCCTTTAATGGGCTGGTTTTTAATCTTGGTGATCATACGTCTGTAAATTTTGTGTATTAATTATTAATAAAACTTATATTTTGTCAACAATTGTTGTCTACTTAATTAGATGGTTTTTATAAGGTCTGGATATAGGTATAATATATTTGTTTTGTAGCAGGTCTTGTGTTTCTTTAATTTTCCTGGATAGTTGGTATTCAATGAAAGTTTATTCCTTGCCTGGACTTTAGTCTTGGTTTTTTCCAGTAGCGGATCTACATTAAGAGAGACATATTCCTTAGAGTTTGTGGAGACTATCACTCCTAGGTATTTAAGGGACTGTACTGGTTTAATATGTGTGTCCTCCAAGTTAAGAGATTCCGGGATTGTATCAACCGGTAGTAGCACAGACTTTCCCCAGTTTATCTTAAGCCCTGATTTCTGGCCGAATGTTCGGATTATGTCCATGGCAGGTATCAAGGAGGCCTCCACATCTCCCAGGTATAAAAGCATGTCATCTGCGTATAAAGATACGCGCTCTTCTACCCCCCCTCTCCTAAACCCCGTAATGTCCGGTGATTGTCTGATCAGACTCGCCAGCGGCTCAATAGCCAGGGCGAACAGGAGGGGAGATAGGGGCAACCCTGCCTCGTACCCCTGTTTAAATAAAAGGGCTCTGATAAGCAACCGTTCGCTCTCCCCCGGGCTCTAGGGGAGGAGTATAGCAATTTAACATAGGAAGGGGTTAGAATGATCTTTATTGTGTTAACATCACTAGGGGGTTGAAATGTGAGAGTTTTCTTTTGTGGGAAAAGCCCTTTAAAGCTGCCTGCAGAAGTCCCAGCAACTATTACAATAAGGGCCTGCAAGTGCCCTACTCCATTCACTTCTAAGGAACTTCCAGGATGGCTATCTTCAGCAGTCCTGGTCCCATAGTAGTAACTAGTAGTAGTAGGGGTCATGTGCACCACCTCTCTAATAACGCAGAGCACTCCCAGGCCCCCGCAGCAGTCAGACCCCCCAGTGCTCACACAATTATTCTGTATACAATCCTGATTTTTTTTTTTAGAGATAACTTAATACAGTAGTTGCTTTTGTCAACTACTTTACTTTTCTCCCAAACTTTTATAAATATCTTTCAATGTGTACAATTTTGTATATTGAATACTTTAATTTTCAGATTTTTAGGTGTATCCAAAAATATGCACTTTACATGTTTTTTCCACCTGAAGAACAGGTTGAAAATGGTTTGTGGTTATCATATACCACTGACATGTGTAATATCTGGGCTAGCTTTGATGTTTCTTCTGTTTGGTGACATAAAGTATGTGAGGATTATCTTGTCAGCCTTGAGATATACTTCCTCAGGGTGTTTCTTGAAGGTGCAGATATGACCCTGTCAATCTTCTTTACTACGAGGATTCCAGGTTTAATCTTAGAAATGTTGTAGTCATGTAGGAGCCATGTATGTGCCTTTTTCCTTCCAGTCATATGGGATACATTTATAATTGACATCCCATTAGGTCCTTGACCTTTTAGTTGTCCTAAACATCTCTTAACGTCATAATAACCCTTGTGATCCTTCTAGTTTATATTTGTCCTGAAGCTAGACTATACAAAGCTGTGTCCCCACGTTGCCCACTCAGCTTAATCTGTCTCTTTGTCTATACATCAAAATTGGATGGCCATAAGTGAGCACTATAGAGGGTAAAAGGTATGTTACATCACAGTCAACAGATTGAAAGGAAATCAAGCATGATAAACCAGGGACACTTAGGGCTCATTCACACTGCCGTCTGCGGGGCCGTACATGCGGCCGCAAATTTGCGGCCGCATGTACGTCCCCATAGACGGCAATAGCGGCACGGCGGGGATCCGGTGCCACACATGTGTGGCACCGATCCGGGCCGCACACCGCAAAAAGATAGAGCAAGCTCTATCTTTCGGCGGATGTGCGGCCGTGTGCCGCTATTTCCTATGGAGGGAGGAGGGGTCACCTCCTCCTCACCTCCAGCACACGGCGGTATGCCCGCACGGCGGGCATACCGCGTGTGAATGTACCCTTACAGATAGATCCAGACACTGGGGGATATTTATCATACGCCGACGCAGTTAGATAGATCAGGAGGCACTACGCCAGGTCCTACCACAGCCATGGGCCTTGGGCTGTGTGGATATTATAACCCCTAAGAGTCTTTAATCACTTCCTACATATGGTACTAGAATCAGCTTCTTGAGGAATGGAGGATGGGTCCCTTCTGCCTGCTATCAATCTGCAATTTCAGGGCCGTTAGAGGACCTTCAAAGGTCATGAACTGGCCTTTATGTACATGTGTATTGAGGGCATGAATGTACGAGGATTTCATAGGTGAAGGTCCTTCCCAGGATAAAATTTGGTGGGTGGTTTGGGTGCCCACGGGTCCCATAGAAGGCTTGCAACCTGGGCTACTGCCCAAACAGCCTATATTATAATCCACTACTGTACCTGGCATAGAAATAAACGCAGCTGCCGAATTTTCACGTATGAAATTCCCCCGGAGGCAACAAATACACAGCCCCACCAGCCGAGCGGAACCCGAAAACGTCGGAATATCCGACGAAAGTGCGATCCGTCGACCCTTAGTAAATAAGCCCCAGAGATAAGTATGAGAATTTAGTACATCAAAATCTCACCGCATTTGGCTTTGATACAAAGCGGAGGACACGTTCTTTGAAAACACGCCCTGATTCTCGGGGAGTACCCCCTCATCTCAATGGGGCCCCTTATCTCATTTTTACAGGAGCTTATGTAACTTTTAATCATCTCAGAACTTTCACATTGACCTAAAAATATCACTTCCGACTGACAGGAGGCAAGGTACCAAAAACAAGGTCACGTGAATATTTTGTAGATGTCCTCAAGTTTCTTATCTACAATAAAAAAAACATGTCGAAATCTCACATAGGGTTACATAAAAGCGCAAATAAGTAAAATATGTCACAAGAGTTTTTATTTTATTGGATAGTTCTGTTTTATTTCATAACATTTTACATTCAACACTTTTGTACACACTATAGACAGGTTTGGTGCTGTTTATTATTTTGTAATGCTCCTTTAAGGTTACACTGTTACTACACATATAAAAATGTAAAAGACAAACGTCATAGATTTGTCTGTTTAGCATCAGCAAGGTTTTATTTAGAAGGGTCAACCTGGAAGCATCTGCTTTCCCTTTGAAAATGGACAGGAGAGGGTGCAGCCAGTAGTGGATGATTTCAGGACCTTTGAAGGTCCTCCAAAGGTCCTGGAACCACAGGTAAAAAGCAGACAGAAGGGACACATCCTTCATTTCTCAAGAAGCTGATTCTAGTGCCAGATGTAGAAAGTGATTTCCGGGGCGATAATATTCATACAGCCCAGGGCCCATGGCAGTCATAATCCGCCCCTGGGTGCAGCGGACCTCATAGCCACACTCATGGTGGACCATAATGCTCAATCTTTGTGTGCTGGGAAGTTCACCTACATGTTTCAATGTGATGTGACCTGGGAACCAACAGCGCAATGTATTGTTGACAATCTTGCATCTTATATGTTACAAACTGATCACCTCAACTAATTGGCATTAGTTGGGCATTAGTGTTCCTAGGAATGAGGCTCCCAATATCAGATTCTTGACCTAGCACAATGACCCGGGTCCTGCCATTGTAAGGACTTGGTGTACTGCAGTAGCCTTGTACAAGTCTCTTAATATGTATTTTGGATTGATATAAAACCCACATTTTACACAAGCGAGAATAGTAATTTTATGACTAATTTGGTTTTTCATTCTGTTTTATGTACACAACTGGCTTTCAGTCGAGCGCACGGCTCCAGGATTTACACAAGATGAGGAAACTTTTGATGTTTTTGTTTGACACAACGCTAATTTAA
This sequence comes from Engystomops pustulosus, assembly GCF_040894005.1. Taxonomy (NCBI): domain Eukaryota; kingdom Metazoa; phylum Chordata; class Amphibia; order Anura; family Leptodactylidae; genus Engystomops; species Engystomops pustulosus. The sequence continues at coordinate 149,510,597 of NC_092416.1, read as the reverse complement.
TATTTACCTTCAAATACGGCAAATTTATAGTCTAATATTTGTACAGATAACTGACAATACTGTCAGACAAAAGTCTTACTATAAGACAAAAAACTTTGTTTATAGGCAGTCAAGAAGACAGGAAAAGTCTTTATGTATAACAGTAGAATAATGGAGAGAAATGTTTTTACCTTTTACATCAGGCTTTGAATTCATAATACATTATTATTACATTCACTATGATGCAAAGAAAAACTAATGAGAAAAATATATGGTGATGAATAAGGAGATTAAATAGATGATAGATACAGCCCGCTACAAGTCTGGAATCAGTTCCGACATCTGGTACTATAATAAAGCTTCTTGGGGAATGGAGGATGAGTCCCTTCTGCCTGCTTTCAATCTGCGGTTTAAGGACCTTTGGAGGACCTTCGAAAGTCCTGAAATGGCTCTTGTGTACTTGTTTATTGAGAGTAGGAACAAATGTACAAGGATTTCCTGGGTGAAGGTCCTTCTGAGTATAAAATTTGGTTTGTGGCTTGGGTGGCCATGGGACAACTAAAAAAGGCTACCGCTCGAACCGGTTATGTTATAATCTACTACAGCTTTAAACATTTAGAGACACCTGGAGACCCTAGGGAGAAGGGAGATGTGGTTTATTACCGCTTCTCCACTCCTCACTGCATCGCACTGAAGTAGAGCGATGCATAGAGGAGCAGAGCCGGCACTGCTGCTGGCTCTATATACTCGCGGTCAAGTGACTCTGATCAACATCAGCAGGTACAGGAGGTTGTTTCCCCCTTTAACTGGGGCTCTTATAGATGCCCCAGTTACAGGGGAAAACTTGTAAAAACCGTGAAAATGTCTTCCAGGGGTCTTTTATGACCTCATGGGGGACATATATAGTAAAAATACACATACACAAAAAATACTAATAAATATTCACAAAAAATACATTCACATTTCCCCATATAATAAAAAAAAAATCCCCACTACACTACAAAAAACACCACCATAGTTGCCCAATTTGCCCAAGACTATACATTTTAAATTTTAAGTGACCAACATAAAAATGGGAATTCATTAATAATGTTCATTTTGAGTTAATTTGAAAATTTTGAAAAAATATGCACTATACATTACAAAAAAGAAACTTATTTCCACTTTTATCCCCACGAGACTAAAAATGAAGAAAAAAATCTTTAAACGTTTATTATGTTTAACTAGCGCCATGTGTCCTGAAATTTTAAGGTAGCATAAAAAAAAAGAGGTTAAACTGCCATGTACGAAAATTTGCTAAAAATGCCCCGGTTCCTAGAGACTGTTCAGGCCACTGACAGGTTAATGAAAGCCTCATTGTTTACTTACCTGTGGGTAGATATATGTCCCTGGTCATGTGATGTCACATCGGTGCATGGCTCGTTATATCCCTGGTCATGTGATGTCACACAGGTGCATGGCTCGTTATATCCCTGGTCATGTGATGTCACACAGATGCATGGCTTGTTATATGCCTGTGGTCATTTGATGTCACACAGCTCTGACTACTCTCTGTAATATAACAAGCCGTGCTCCTGTGTGACATCACATGACCAGGGATATAAGCAGCTGTGCACCTGTGTGACATCACATGACTAGGGATATAATGAGCCATGCACCTGTTTGACATCACATGACCAGGGATTTAACAAGCCGTGCACCTGTGTGACATCACATGACCATGGACAGCTTTCTACCCACAGGAAGTTAACATAAAAGCTTTTTATAGCAGAGATCTGACTTTTCAACATACAAACACTAACATTTATTTTCTGAAATGAGAACACCTTTTTAATGCTACATTGGACCTTGAGCACTGCTTTATTTCCTATTCCTGCTAGCTAAGTGTCAGGACCTACAAGCTTTGCTGTCCTCTTGTAAGGGGGACATACTATGGGTATACTGGGTATACTTAGTATTATCTTAAAATAATGCTCATGGGGCATCACTTCAGTAAGATTGCATGTGCACCACCTAAAGACTGGGTAGGTAGGCAGGGCCGGCAGGGCCGACGCCAGCACTGGGCATACCTGGGCAAGTGCCAGGGCCCAGAGCTGTTGGGGGGGCCACGTAAAGCTGTACATAAGGAATCCATGAGAGTGAGGGGCTGTATCTAATGAATTTCTAATGCCACCACGTGAGATCACTAAACAGGGGCCCACGGAGGCTCTGTCGCCCAGGGGCCTACTGAAACCTGGAGCCGACTCTGCTGGTATGAGTTCATCTAAGTAGCAGACGTAATCTGAACATACAGGTATAAAATCAGCTGAACATCCGGTTATACCACAGCCAAACTGGAATTATACTTAATACAAACCAAGTCAGTAGAGAAATGATGGAAATAGAGTATGAAGAGCAGCAGCTGCCCAGATAACTAGATAGCCATCTGCTAGACGTAATTACACTGCAGCGGGATAGATATATCTGGATACAGACATGTCACAGAGGCAGAACAATCTAATGTAAGCAGAACAATCTGTGACCAATGGGTTGTGGCATGACATTTCCAAAGCTAATACATTTATATCCTATTAAGAAAGATATGAGCATCCATCAAGTGCACAATGGAAAAGGGTAGAGCACTGAATTGTATCATCTATAGTTAAAGGGTAAGCTCACAATTGATACATACACATGGAACCTATGGATAAAAGTACACCTACACGTTGCACCTACAGGGGCCTGGTATAGAAGAAGGCCTTCACAATTTCTAAAGGCTTCTACTTTTCAACAATACCACTCACAGTTGATTGTGGAACGTCCCTCGTAGAACACCAGGGTTGCAGTTGATAAAAATCAATTGAGTAACTCGCCCCAGACAGCAGATTGCAGGTCTTTGTGGGGAGCAGTTGGGCCAGAATCAAGAACAGAGAGCTAATTGTTTTAAGCTCTTAAAATGAGCATTAAGGTGCTCATACAAGTGATTCTAAAAGCGCCACATGTAGAGCTATTTCTGTGTTATGCGTCCTTCACTTAAAAAAGGACCCTTCACCACCCCAAATATATCACCGCATACAATGATGTAGGGTCTTGTGCACTGCCAAGATAGGTCTCCAAGTAATCAATGTCCAGGATTAGCAGAGAGGAGGAGCTGCAGCAGAGGCGTGTGTGAGTATGCTAAACTTCTGACACCATCTATTCAGCAGCAGACAGTGTCAGAGAAGAGCTTCCTTATGCAGCAGGCAGAGTGGTCCGCTAGCAGTGGCATATAGATTTACTGCACATACATTTATGTGCAGTATATTCACTGCTAGTATGTTATTTTGGTTGAGGCCTATTTACTACTGCTATATATTTGTGTGATAAGTATATTCCTTTCTGGAATATATTTATTTTAGTGTTGTATTCATAAGTGTTTTTACTGTATATTCACTGCAGGTACATAGTTATATATGTACAGTATATTTACTGATGACATGTTTTTCTTTAGCAGACCCGAGGCTATCTGGTTTTTAGTTTCAACAAAACTTTATTGATCAAAAAGCAAAAAGAGGCTTCGACATAAGATTGGTATAAGCGTAGTAAGTGAAGAAGTTTGTCTTGGTAGAGATTTCATGGAGCCATGGAGTAACAGATGAATCTTTAGGGCCCTCTCAAGGTTGGGGGAGAGGCTTTCTGGTTTTAACCCATTCAATACAATTTGCACATTGTAATAAATGATGTGGTAAGTCCCCATATACTGCCATACCACATAACGCTAGTATCAATCAGACAGAAAAATGTAAAAAAGTAAAAAAAATGTAAAAAAAAAAATTATATTAAAAAACCCCAGAAAAATTCAAATCACCTTCCGTTCCCTAGAACTAAAATAAACAATAAAAATCATAAACATGTCGGGTCTGATCAATGTCTGATCTATCAAAATATAATAATGGTTATTCCCAACGTTTAACCCCTAACCGCCTAAAGTCGTAAATGACACTTTTTTTCCATTTTGAAAAATATAAAAAGTTCTATAAAAAGTAATCAAAAGGCCGTGCAGTCTTTTTATTAATTTTGTTTCGACAGGAGGTTTTAATTTTTTGTAAATGTATGAAAACATTACAAATAAAGAAAAACATTATGAATAAAGTAGACATGTCATTTGGGAGGCACAGTGAAAGCCGTAATATCCAAGCCCACAAGAAAATGGCCACTTCCCAGTACACGGCGTGAAATATTAAATACCATGACTATGAAGTGCAATTTGTTAAGCAGAAAACAAGCCCAGAGCTCTGTATATGGAAAAATAAAAGAGTTATAGATTTTTCAAGGTGGGGAGGGAAAAATAGAAAAGCAAAAACGAAAAAGGGCCTCAGCGTTAAAGGGGCTTTCCACGAACGAAAGTTAGGCCCTATCGAGTGCTGAGATCCCCACAGATCGCGAGAATGTCGGACCCCTCCTCGCTCCATCAGACTAGTGGAGCAGAGGGCCACGCATGACCGTTCTGCTCCATTAATCTCTATGGAGCTGACGGAAATTGCTGAGCGCGACACTCTAACCAATCTCTGTCAGCTCCATAGAGATTAATGGAGCAGAACGGTCATGCGCGGCCGTATGCTCCACTAGTCTGATGGAGCGAGGAGGGGTCCGACGTTCTCGCGATCTGTGGGGGTATCAGCACTGGATAGGGCCTAACTTTCGTTTGTGGGAAAACCCCTTTAAGTGTAGAGCCACTTTTCCACTGCTTGGTAGAGAGCTCACAGCTAGTGTTTCTAGATATAATAAGCAGTTTTATATGTATCACACACCCATGTGTTATGCAGTCAGCGCCTAATCCTGATACCTGAAGTTATTTTAATACCTTGCTTTTGGATGTTTGGATGATCTAAACACCTTTGTGTACAAATATTTGGGTTGTGCCATATGTATTATTTGCCATTTTCATTACTGGTATCAAAGGGAGACTACACCCATAAGAATAAGTTAATCTTAATGAGCTACAATAGGAGCGATCAGTGTGTTTTTCCATTATTTTTGTATGAAACATACAGTAAATGCTATAGAACAGACCGGGATAGAAATCACTGTGAGAAACCTTGTTATTTCAGTAGATGAAAGAGAAGTGATTTACGTTAGAGAAAACATTGAAACACATAAAAATATGCAACCTTTAAAACACACGCCATAATAAGGATTTCAAGTTACTTAACCTAAATGGCTTTGTCTCCATGTCACCAATGCAGCCAGGGGTATAACTACAGAGGTAGCAGCCCTAGCAGCTGCAATGGGGCCCACAATGTCAGGGGGCCCCAGCATCTGCAGTATTGGGTGTGTATGTACTGTATATACAGTATGTGTATATATATATAAAAACAACATTTGAAAGGTCCAGCAGCACCAAGATTGCCAAATAACTTCGTGGGTGCAAACCCCAATATCCTGGTCTTGACACACCAGATGAATATAGCCAAGAAAAAAATGAGACTGCACTCCAAGGTAAATGTGAAAAAATTGCCGGGAGCTTTATTAACCCAAGTGCAACGTTTCATTATATATATATATATATATATATATATATATATATATATATATATATATATATAATGGGTATTTACTGTATGTATATTTATGCTGTATTTGTGTTTATGCTATGTGAGTATACAAATATGTATATTTTTTAAGGGGGAAGTGGGCCCCATTCATGAGTTGGCTATGGGGCCCTGTCTCTCCTAGTTATGCCCCTGAATGCAGCCAATGAAATCCAACTAAATAGGAAACATAATTTATAATATTTTTATAATTTATATATTTGTTATCCATGACCTCCTTTCTTCTAAAATCAACTTTTACAATTATGCTAATGAGACGGAAGGGCTCTGGGGGCATTACCAGAGCCCCTGGAACATGTGGCGATTGTCATGAGTTTTAAATTAATTGCAGAAGCACATGTGCTTTAAAACACGTTTTTACATGTTAACATGTAATGGCATGGTAACATGTAAAACACATGCGTTTTGCAAACGCCACATGTGACCACACCCTGAGTCCTACAGATTCACAGGCTGTTACAATAAGCAGAACATGTCTCACCATACCTCCTGCTCTCTACCTCCTCCATCTGCCTGTGTAATCTAGCAGTAGCGAGGGGAGACCTGTTCTGCTCATTGTAACAGCCTGTGAAGCTACAGCACAGAGGGGCTCTGGAAACACCAGCTAGAGCCCTTCAGGAAGAAGGAGAACAATAGAAGAAGATTACCACAGTCACGGTGCCTGGATCTATGGGTAAGTGTCCCTGGTTTATCATGATGGATATTGATGGAAAATGACTGTAAATGGAGACTGCGAAAGAGTTGTTTCTAGAAGATGATGAAGTCACATAATCGGCAGCTTGGAAACAACTCCTTTAACCTTATGATTATGTAACGGCTTTACACTTCCTGACTTACAAGTCATCACCTCAGTCAGTATTTACATCTGCAGGACATAACATTGTCCCTAAAGATATAGGTCTTAATTTTTTGATAAGGAAATTTCTGTTTGTGTTTTGGGAGTAGGAAAAAGTAGCTTAACCCATAAAACAGTTCAGAAAACATATAGTAAGGTTATCAGTACCTGGCATGTAAATAATCTTGTGACGTCATGACAGGCCCAGATTGCTCTATAATAAACGTTCTTCGGCCTAGGAGATTACGGAGTTTCATGGTGCCAGTTCTCTCCAGTAGGGTGGAGAAATCAGCAGACTGATCTTATTGCAGATCTTGGCCGTCTCAAGGACTTTCCGAAACTGATACCATAGAAAAGTCCTTTCTCTTTTAACACCTGTACTGCCAGAAAGGGTACATTATGCTTCTCATCAGAACTAAGGCCCCATTCACACAACAGTATGGGGGGGGGGTATGTAGGGCCCCAAGTTTGCAGCCGTATTTACGAGTACGTCCCCCATAGACAACAATGGCCACACGGGGTGATGCGGTGCCACACGTGGTGCCCGTATGCCGCACATTTCTATGGAGAGGGGGGTTCACTCCTCCTCCTCTCCAGCGCATCGGAGGTGTGCCTGTCCGGCTACTGCACGCCGGGCATACGTACGTGTAAATTCGGCCTTAGGGTAAAATGGCACCAGCAAACCTCGCCCTGATGTCAAGTACAGAAAACACTTTTTGTGCCTCCTCATGGTGTTCAGCTCTTCCTCAGGATGGCATTTGTAATGTTAATGTTTTCACCATATAAGTCACTTGGATGTATGAGCTAATATGAACATATTGTACCATGGCAGTCAGGTGAGGCTGAGGCTCAATATTTGCTCTGCAGTTGACATTTTGGAGATTATGGTGGATTAAGATTGCCAAATTGCTGACGGCATTACAGGAAAAACATGGTGAACCTGGCTAATTGTTTACAGCTCTGCTGGTCATTGATCACGGCAGTCACAGGAGGCTGAATAGTCAAATTCAGTCCAGGGCACAGTGCACCCTCTGTATTGGTAGGTCAATAGAATCTTATAGCCAATGCAACAGTTCACAAGTGGCCTGTGCCGGCCACATCATGTACTATTGTGGGGGTTTATGGGCACCATAGTGTGCCCCCTATTCACCAGAGTCATCTGGATGGTACCCAATGCCAAATGGAAGAATTGCAATCATCCAAAACCAGGAAATGTGCCTTACTTCCACAAGTACCAGAGGCTATAAAGTAATACCTATCTGGGATACATCTTTGTAGTATACATTGTTCCATAACTTATTTTAAAAAATATTTAACCGAGGTATTTAACTGTAGGATGATATCCCCCTCCGTGTACACAGGCCTCCCCCTCCCTGTATACAAGCCACTCCATCCCCGTATACAGGCCTCCCCGTATACAAGCCTCCCCCTCCGTGTATGCAGACCTCCCCCTCCGTGTATGCAGGCCTCTCCCTCCCGTATACAGGCCTCCCCCTCCGTGTAAACAGGCCTTCCTCTCCCCGTATGCAGGCCTCTCCCTTCCGTATACAGGCCTCCCCCTCCGTGTATACAAGCCTCCCCCTCCCTGTATACAGGCCTCTCACTCCCGTATACAGGCCTCCCCCTCCGTGTATGCAGGCCTCTCCCTCCTGTATCCAGGCCTCCCTCTCCGTGTATACAGGCCTTCCTCTCCATCTATGCAGGCCTCTCCCTCCCGTATACAGGTCTCCCCCTCCGTGTATGCAGGCCTCTCCCTCCTGTATCCAGGCCTCCCTCTCCGTGTATACAGGCCTCCCCTCCATCTATGCAGGCCTCTCCCTCCCGTATACAGGTCTCCCCCTCCGTGTATACAGGCCTTCCGCTCCCTGTATACAGGCCTCCCCTCCGTGTATACAGGCCTCCCCTCCGTGTATACAGGCCTCCCCCTCCCTGTATACAGGTCTACCCCTCCCTGTATACAGGCCTCCTTCTCACTGTATACAGGCCTCTCCCTCCGTGTATAAAGGCCTCCCACTCCCTGTATTCAGGCCTCCCCCTCCCTGTATACAGGTCTCCCCCTCCGTGTATACAGGCCTCCCCCTCCCTGTATACAGGTCTCCCCCTCCGTGTATACAGGCCTCCCACTCCCTTCTCCTTCCCTCACGTGTCTTCCCTTTCCCTCTGTCCCCTCAGTTCATTCCTTTTTCTATCTATACTCTTCTTACTTGCCATTGTTGAATTGTATGTTTTATTCACTTTAAAGTTTTGTAGGGGTATCTGTCGCCCGTTCTGCATATAAGACTTAAGATGGTCACATAATATTTCATTGGTTTTGCTTACTTCATGTTCCAGTTTTGTCTTGCTCAGGGCATTTTTAGTTTTCATTGTGCTCTTACAATATGTTCATTATTTCCTCAGTATTTATGTACGATTGTCGTGTATCTCCCTTTATGACTGCGTGACCCGTAATACGTCTGACATGTACCTTTCTATTTATTCATTTGTACCTTTTGTTCTATGCAAACCATTTTCTTGAAAAAACTATATTGAATATAAAAAACTATACAACAATTTTTTTTAGATTATCCAGTATTTCCCCTCACCTTTTATTGAAGAATTAAAAGGAGTATTTCCATCATATATTGAGGACATACACAACTCACAAAAAACATTAGGACGTTTGGCCTCTGGGTTAAATTTCAGGATGACCCAAAAGGCTATAAAATATGTGAACATAAAGTGACCTTTGAATGTACATTTCCATCTGTTCGATGTTTCATTGCTGTTCTCTGCAGGGAGCATGACAGTAAAATTGACAACAAGTGTTTGATTCATGAATCATCCAATACATTTCCTGGTTCAATTAGAGTTGGTATTTAAACAGTCCTCCTCATCATGCTGTTTACATTTTGACTTAAAACCAAGATGATACCTAACAATTGATCAACAGTATCTCACCACTCAGACAAGAATAAGCGACCTGAATGAGAACACACCTTGCATGGGCCATGAAACATCTACACTGAATGATGGCTCAGTGCTGGTAACTGTTCAAAGTTGATTCACACTGAGCAGACGTGATGGCCACCAATAATGTTAGAGACGTTAAAGGGGTTTTCCCACGAACAGTGGGGGTCTCAGTACACGGCGCTCAGCAATTTCTGTCAGCTCCGTAGAGATTAATGGAGCAGAACGGTCATGCCCGTCTGTCTTCTCCATTAGTCTGACGGAGCGACAAGGGGTCCGACGGAGGAACTTCGATTTCGTGATCTGTGAGGGTCTTAGCACTAAGACACCATTGATCAGCAAATTGGGGCCTATCCTGTGAATAGAGCCTAACTTTTGTTTATGGGAAAACCCCTTTAAGGAGTTTGCTATGTATCAGCCACTGTTGTAACCAGACAATCCTTTGGTGGTGGCTGTGATGTTACAGTGTGGGCAGGTGTGTCTAGTCTCATTAGCCCCAAATCGCATAGAGAAGGGTCTGAGGACTGTAGGGGATTTCCGGTGATGGTGCAGAAGGTGGCTAAAAAGGCGATTGGCCCCTTCTTTAGGCGGTCACAAAAAGGGTCTGGATTGGGCGGGCTTATTGGGGCCCACCCCGTGGTTTTAAAAAACATTGGGGGCACTTGCAGGGGCCTCTTTCCTTCTGCCATCAGGATTGAGCGGTGTGAAGTCGCCCACCCTTGTCCTCAGGTTAATTTTCGTTTAAAGGTTTTACAGTTTCTGGCTGTTCTTTCTGTCTTCCCTTCAGATGTCACAGCATTGGCGGATTTACACATGCCCGAAGGCGAGATGAAGGTGCCCACATGACGTCTGACGCCATTCGGGTGAAAGGTTTTTGCTCAAGAAGAAGCGAAGGGCCCGGATGGGCATGAATTTTGTTCCAACTATTTTGCATTTTTTCTATTGGCTATTTAATTAATTGTTTCTCTAAAAATAAATGCTGTGGCCCCCCCACATACCCACAACAAGAAACACGGTGTGGTGTCCATTGATGGCTGGTTTAATTTTGCGAGGATTTAAACTTTCCGGGTCAAGAGCCTGAATATCTTGGGCTTAGTTTACAAGTCCCTGCAGTCTATAAGTAACTACACATTGTTATAGTGACAATCCTAAAACGAATTTCATCATGGATGACAATGTGCCAACTTATCAACGTCGTATCATTACTGAATGGATTTCAGTGACTTAGGCACCTCAAATGGAGCAACCTCTACTTTTTCCTAACCTGATTCCCACTGAAAACCTATGTCGCAGTGTAGAGGCCCAGAAACTCAATGATTTGCAGATCACCCTTCAAGAAGTGTGGATTCTATTGCGATAGCCATGCCTCAAGCAGCCAAGAGAGGGAAGGTGGTATAATGAAGGAATGAGGAGGTGATGATGATGATGGTGGTTATACTTGTGACAGGGAGGCTCGTGGCTTGTGAATCCTCCACTGTGCCCAGCTGTGATGTTGCAGGTTTATCATAGCGGGTAGCTGGGGTCTCTCTCCTCTAAAACTCCCTGCCAATGATGAGGCCAATGATGAGGCCCAATGATGATGGTGGTAGTAGCTTCCCCCTCTCTGTATATAGTGTCCCTTGCCTGATGGCATATGAGAAGGCCCTTGATGTGCTGGTGCGGACTATTGCAGAAGGGACACAGAGAAAGAAGGATGGATGGAGGCAGGAGGCAGCGGGGTAAACCAGACAACTTACTTTACTGAAGAACTTCCATAAAATGGAGGCACAATACTTGGTGACAAGCTGGTAAATGGCTGGCTGAACTAAACATGGGGTCTTCGCAGCCAGTGCCCTCACGCCATAACCTTGTCATAAAACTCTCCTCTCACTCACAGCTTCACTACCTCCTCACAGGACCTCTCCTCAACTGCCCCTCACTTTGACTCACTAACTGGGGGACGGCATATATACGTTCCCCATACACGGCAATAGGCGCACGTCGCCCTACGGGAGCGGTACAGTGCAGCACATGTGCGGCGCCGTACTGTTCCGCAGCCGGAAGAAAGATAGGACATGTCCTATCTTCCGCCGGAACACGGCACCATGCGCCACATATCACTATGGAGAGGAGCGGAGGTGAGCTGCCGTGTGCCCGCCGTGCTACGGTACGGCGGGCACACGTTAATGTGAATGTAGCCTAAGACTGCTTAACCACTTTATCTAACAGTTGGTTTTAGTGATGGGAAAACTCCCACTTTCTGGACATCCATCCAGATCTCATCAGCCTGTAGTAATAATAAGCAGCCACTAGCGGTCAGTATTACACCCTAGGGACAGAATAACATTACATTTGTCATGACAATTGCATTACATATAGTAAATATGATGTAGTGTATATAACAATTTAGGAATGCCCTCATTACACTGAACCTCAGCAAACAGTTGACTTGTGGACAGAATTAGATGTTGTTGGCAAGCCATAAATTAAATGATGTGATATGGATCTAAAATAGCCGTGTAGTCTGTGACACCTCAGATGTTTTAGATAAAAAGTTACCCGGTAAGACTTGAGTCCATTATATTGTAGTAACTCAGCCAAGAGAGGATGGGCAATAAGGAGATGAAAGCCTGAGAAGAATGCAATGTCATGGACCTTGACAAAACTGCACATGACAGGGGTCCTACCTCTATTCCAAAAGAAATAATCATTTACAAATGTTCAAAGACATCCCACCAGCAGCCGGACAAATGATAACTGATCCTTCTCTCCATGAAAATTTACTAACTTTAAATAAAAATAAAAAAAATTCCACCGGTTCAGGCCTATTTATTAATTACTCCCAGGGCCAGATCTGGCGAGGTGGGGAGGCCCCTGGGCGCAAACTGGTAGTCCTTCCAAAAATATTTTTAAATAAAGTAAATTATTCTACCTGGAAACAATATTTCTTCTCCTGAAATCCCAGATAACAGAATTGCCCTCAAACGGATAGAGTGACAATTTTGGATGGCTGACAACTCATGACCTATCCCCAGAAAGGGATAGATGTTACCTACTGTAGAAAGTGATCTGCAATTATGGTTGGCACAAGACACCCGCTTAGCATCCATATTTTTCAGGTTCCCAAGGTCCGAGTCACAAACACGGAAAATATCAGGACCTGCTCTGAAAATTCTACAGATCAGTGAAAATCCGAGTTGTGTGCATGGCTCCATTTAAATGAATGTGTCAAAAAAAAAAAAAAAAACAGATTTCTGATTTTAGATCAGGATGCCACCTATTACTTTTCTGAAACTGATTTAGGGGCGTGGTCCATCTCGGCAATACATTGATCATACCTTATAGTTTGTTGTATTTTGTCTAGTATATAACACCTTGTGGTTGGTTCCTTTACATGCCAAGTTTGCTCATTGCTGATGTCTTTCCTTCATGCCCAAATACCCCAGTCCAGCAAACTGTCTCAACTTCTGTTTTCATAGACGTGGCCTCACTGGCTGATAATCATTGTGCTAGTTTTTGTTACATACTGGCAGTGTAAATTGCCAGGTGTTGTTGACCCATCTAATACTGCATTAATCTCATGTTAAGATCTTTTAATGAGCGGGTGATTTTTTTTTTTTTAACCTCTGGTTATGTACAACTGTAATCTTTCACCTATTCTTTATGCCCTAGAGCAGCAATTGGCTAATCCATGTGGATGAAGACAGAATAAATTGCTCTGGTGCAATACAAGTAATATGTAATCCCTATATTTGTGGCCAACATTAAGAGCAGGATACACAGTATTAAGATTTCACTGTGACTCCACCTTATGTGTTTTGAGCAAAAATCATCCACAAAATTATCTACAAATAAATGGACTAAATTCAAAGGAAATCTACCAACATGATAAACCAGGGCCCCTCACTCATAGATACAGGCACTGTGACTGTGGTAATCTTCATATATTTGTTATCCAATCAACTTTTAAAATTAGGAGACAGTGTGATGGGGAGGGGTTTTACCAGAAACTATCTGTGCTGCAGCTGCTCAGACTGTTAGGCCCCTTCCACACTTGTGAGTGTGATGCGATGAACTCGCATCACACTCGCAACGCGTGCTGCCCAGATCTCCTGGCCCGAACACTGCAAACCAGAACTGAACTCAGCATGTCAGTTCAGTTCTGGTTTGCAGTGTTTTGGACAGGAGCTCCGGGCAGCACGCGTTGCGAGTTCATCGCATCACACTCGCAAGTGTGGAAGGGGCCTTACACTGTGCAGTAGTTCTCTCCCCCTACATATATAGGTCACCACAAGTACCACCATACCCATTTATTTTTTTCCAATGTTATTCAATAAAAACTAATTTAGTTTATTTTTGCATCACCATGTTTTCAGAGGAATAACTCTACCACCAGAATCAAGGATTGATCGCAAAGGAGCCTGAAGGGCTCCAGGCTCCATAGGTGTTAATGGAGACTGGAGCCACTCAGGCTCATTTGCATACAGTCTTTCATCCTGGTGGTGGATTTCCGTTAAGCGGTCTTATTTTGAAACGAATAACATTTCCTGATCACATTTTGGGGGATGTTACCAGAGTCCCTCTGTGCAGTAACTTCAGTCTATTACACTGCTACCTCTGCATTTACATTTGGTATTTGTTACTGGCTTTAGTCTTTCCACTTTTCTCCTACTATATAGTAGAATGATGGAGGCCCAATAAGGAGAATAATAGTTCTTTAATACTAGGCTGTTCTGGTATTTTCACGAGTAAAGCGGGTCAGAGTGTGTTCTTACATATCTACTTAGATGGTTGGCATAACAACAATGGCATTTCACACATTCTATCCATATCAACATCTATTCATTGCTGGATGAGATTATTACAACACACAATAGTCAGCTCCGGGCACTTAGCCGGTCATACATCTCCACCTAGTGGCAGATTCAGTATTACTAGGTTTTATATGCAGTTATTGAGGCAGCTAGTTAAAGGGAACCTGTAAGTAAGAACAGGCACAATAAACCTTACTCACCTGCCACGGAGCCTTTGTTGAAAAGTGGCATCCTGGTTTAAATCTGCCTCCTTCCACCAGTAAAATAGGAAGCTTTTTCTGCCTTTGTCTATGTTGGCCTCATCCACTGATGCGTGGATCTGCCAACAACAAGCGGGAGTTGTGGCTCACTGGCAGCATGGAGAAAACATGACTCTTCTCTTCAGAATTTGACTCTTTGCTACTCATTTGCATATCAAAAACAAGGGCTATACTGAAGACACTGTGCCTCAGTGGAAGATCATTTCAGGTGATTTGAGGAGGACTTTTAACTCTTTACCAGAAGGTATAACTGGTATGAGGAGTACAATTCTGGTGACAGGTCTACTTTGGGCTAAAATCAAAAGTCAATCTAGCAGGAAGGAGCACTGCAAGCCTGTTATTTGCATGATGTGGGACTTTAACTTGATAGGCTAGTTTTATTAATTACAGTTATTCCATATAGAATTAGCAGACAAATGTGAAAAAAGATTATTTTGTCATTTTTCAGATTTAAGTAGTAAAATGTAATAAACTTTTACCAAAATATGGTAAAAACACTAACAGCTTCAATTTTATAGATACCGGGAGTTCTCACTCTACGATCACCTCCTTATTACACAATAAATCACACCAAATTGACTGGTTGGATCCCCTTTATTCTGTACATACAGAGTTTATAATCTTGCCAAAATATCTATAAATGTAATATATGCATCGTAACATAGTCAATCTTACAGCAATACTAAAATAACCAGGGACAGATATTTTGGCAAATATTTATTACCCATTACCATGAAGCTTCCGTCGTCCCTCGGACTTGATAGGAGTGTTATCAGACCACTGCTATATACACACATACTGAGAGTAAAAATAGGATCTCATCTGTTAGTGGAAACATCCAGTGTTTTACCACCGTTACACCTTCCACCTTGTAGTATACACAAATGTCCAGCAGATGGCAGGAGAGTACAATATGCCCCCCTGTATAAAATAGTTCTAGGTCCTCTCAACAGTCAGACAGGACTGGGATCAGGATCATTAAAAGAATTTCACACCCCGGCTGTCATTTAGTGTGATTATCTCCGCTTTGTGTTCCATCTGTAAGGCTTCCAATGACCTGAGGAGCATGGCTTCATCCAATCCATGGAATTCTGGAAAACAATCAACATTAGCTTCAACAATCATAGGAATAATGGAAGAAGCTTACCATTAAATCCTAGGGTCTTTCTAGTTATCTACCTACTGGGTGGGTAGTCAGTATGTGACCAGTGAGGACCCAATACCCTGAAGCTGCACCAAGCAAATGTACCAGAGGCTTCCTGGCAGGACTCCTTGAAGACACACTAAGAGTCCTGAGGACCCCGCCCACATAAAGTGATTGACAGCTCTATCCCTGTACCAGCAATGTATGATAGTAAGCTCACTGCTGCCACTGCACCAGGGGAGAGGCTAACATGCAAGTGGGAGAAAGTTTAGAATATTAATAATAATTTAGAATAGTAATGTGCACCACTGTCTGGACTACATTCGGATTTTGTGCCCAGGAGCCTCCACCTACCTTAATCCAGCCCAGTAGAAGATTTTACAATAGTTGTTAAGGCATTTCTCTGATATATATCCATAAGTTTACAGTTGAAGGTTACAAAGCAGATGTAACATCAAAAAAGAAATGGAACATAGAATATCCAGCTGGCATTTTCTTACCTTCCCCTTCTGTGTCATCTCCATTCATCAGCTCATAGAGGGTGAACACAGAATTGGTCATTCCGTTCTTAGAAACCTTAGAGAAGAGAGGAAAAAAATTATATACGTGGCAGCTTTAAAACAGTGTAAATGATATACAATAAAAAATGACACATTGCACATAAACAAACCATTTTATTTTAGGGCTCCAACCATCAGGATGAGAAAAAAAGGCCCATGAGGTACTGACACATTCTTTTCAATGGGCTATTTCACACCGATCCCATGTTGTCAATGAAAACAAAAAGAATTAGCTTCACATTTTTTCACGGACTACTGATCATCTATATGTATTAGGGAATTAGAAATGCTAAAATTAACACACACATGTATAAATACATACACACAGGCAGTTTGTATTTAAGTTGAATTTGTATGCAAGTTGGAACTGGTATAATTATTAAATGTAGCCCTTGACAAAAAAAAAAAAAAAAAAAAAATTGTCCTACTGCTGTCATGTAAACATGGATCAATAGAGCTTCATTACAGACACTTTACTGCTGACCATCGCAGCCTGGAGAATGAGCCAAAAATCAGCTTGATCTACTTACCCATTGGTATATTACTTTCCCCCACTCATCTGGTCTTCTCCACATTATAAGGAATCTGGTTTTGTTTTTATCCAACCATTCCAAGTTACCTACGGTTAATAGATATGGCAAGTCATACAGGGAACTGGACAAGAGAAACGACGGGTCCTTATTTATATAGGTTTATATGCACTAGTGTGTTTCAGGCAGAAAACTCCAATGCAGCTTTCACCCAACCTGCTCTTACTTTTCGACTTCCCTCACAGCAACAATAAATATATGTACATATACACAAATATATCATGCTTTAAGTCCAGTTCCCAAAACAGTGAAAAAAAAACACCTATAACACACACTAACACACACACTAACACACAAGTTGCCTATTAAATCAATGTCATAAGCAGCAGAAGAACAGCTGTGTAAAGGGGTAATCAGTCTTTACACCAGCAAAATGGTAAGAATTTAAACACTAAAAAGGTTGTATCAATTAACGAAAAGTGCATTTAAGAAAGCATTTCATTTTCCATCAAAATCACGTATGATAATCCAGGGGCAATTACTAGTAGATCGAGGCACCAACTGTACCAATCTTATATTTCTTTTCCATGGCCTCCTTCCTTCTAAAATCAAACTTTTAAAAATATTTAAATGAGTCGAAAGACTCTTGGGTGTGTTACCAGAGGACCTCAGTGCTGTAGGTATACTGGCTGATACACTGTACAGGAGCATGTCTCACCCTCTCCCCAGGCTCCCTTGGCACTTACCCTGCCCTCTGCAATCTACAGGTTGCTCCTGTACAGGCCTTTGAAGCTATAACATGGAGGGGGGGGGGCTTTTGTAATGCCCCAAAGCCTTTCGGGCTTATTAGAATAATTTGAAGATTTGATTTTAGAAGGAAGGGAGGCCGTGGACAACGAATGGTCACAGTGCCTGGATCTATGAACAAGTGTCCCGGGTTTATCATGTTTAATTTTGAAGGTAGATTTCCTTTTAAGCATTAAATTTTTATTTTGAAACAGGTTAAAAAAAAAAAAAAAAAGAGTACCTTTTTTCCTGAGTTCCTCTAAAACCACCTGCACAGACTCCAAGGACAACTTTCCTGGATAATGTCAAGGAAAGGTGAAATAACTGCGTAATAAAGTGGCGGAGATTGCTGGATACAGCAAAAACTATTCTGTCCCCCTCTCTCGTATCTACTTCAAAATAAGAAAAAGTCTGTAATTTCAACTTCTATACTATAAATCTGTGACAGGAAAGAATCTAATCAGTTACAGAATAATACAGTTTATCTATACAGCATATTTCTGTAATATAAAGCAAGTTAATTTTTACAAAAACTGGACCATCAAAAGGAATTATGAACAGAACAAGGGGGCCAAGAGCAGCAAGTAAGAGACTGTCCTTTATATTACAGGAAGGTGCTGGCAGATTTCCTTTAAAGATCCTGGCACTGTGACGCTAATAATCTTATATTTGCTATCTATTGTCTCCTTTCTTTCACAAACAACTTTTAAAATTATGCCATGAAGGCTCCTGGTTGTGTTACCAAAGCCCCTCTGTGCTGCAGTTTCACACACTGTATCACCCTCCGCCTTTACCTGGTGTAATCCCATGGCAGCAGAGGAAGTTTTGGTACACAGTGGGAGGGGCAGTCATGCTCTGGCACAGTGTAACAGACCCCCAGAGCCCTTCTGACTCGTAAGCATAATTTAAAAAGTTGATTTTAGAAGGTAGGAGGCCATGGATAACAAATATAAGAAAATTACCACAGTCACAGTGCTGGGATCTGTGAGTAAGTGTCCCTGGTTTATCTTGCCTAATTTTGATGATAGATTTTCTTTAGAGGCACAACTGTTACGTCCCCCCCCCCCATAAATCAATAGCTCTTGGGATGTAAAACAATTTTGACTATTATCTTGGTTACCTACATGCAGCAGTTTCTTTGCCATCCTCCTCAGATTACCTCAGTGCTCAATTCCTCTGCCAACAAATCCTGGAGTCTATCCTGTAAACAACTGTACGGTCTTACAGAAGGGAAGGGGCTGCTACTCCCTGCTCACAGGGGAGGAGGTCATGTGACAAAGCTCTCTCTGTGTATGTAGCAGAGCTGGATGTGTTCAAGACTGTGGATACAGATGTCTCCTGCAGAGAATAGTGAGGTACAAGATCTCCCCTGTTCCCTATCATTTCCTCCATCCCAGTCTGTGGCTCTGGCTTTCTCTTTACCCCATGCTCCTCCCATCCCTCACCTTGTCATCGGCAGTATCAGCTCCGTGCAGAGAAACTTTTAACGCTCCCAAAGCACAGGCTATAGACTTCGTGTAACTGTTTTAGTAATAATTTTAACCACTTTTTACATGTTCCCTGCTCCTCCATGTGATGGAAGCTGCCAGGCGGTCACCATATACCTCCTGTATGTGCACTGTGCAGTGTTCAGTGGATTTGCATTAATATAAAACTTTACGCTCTAATCTAAATTCCGGTCATAAAAAGATACTGTACGATAGAGCAAAGTTAAGGATACTTTGTATTTTCTTATTGTTGAACAAGGGACTCTCCTGGATTTCCATGACATTCATAGCATACAGCTTGTTATGGCGGCAATAAGACAAGACTAGGGAACTCCATGCTGATAGCTGCTTCTGACGGGTATCAACATTAGGCTGTAACCTGCAAAGATAATGCAGGGGGGAAAAAAAATGTAAAAAAGGAAGGAGACATGAGAGGTATTAAAGAGGTTCAACTATCGAATTCCTGTGGATGAATACTCCGCAGTGGAAAGGCAGATTATTTTCCTACATTGTGTCTATGGAATTCCCATACCCTACAATGCTACTGCATCAACTGCACTGTACGAAAACTTCACAGCTAATACACTGTGTGTGCAGACAGCCTTACTGGTTACATACATAGTGTTGTGTGCGTGTTCGGGGCCCATAGAATTTCAGGAACTCGCAGTATCACTATTGGCGCCGAGTCCAGTAGAAATGGAAATACAGCTGACACACAGACCATGGCATCTAACCGGATGGGACCTTATAAAGATGGTGTTATAAAGTCTGTACTCGCTCTTTAGCATTCAGTAGGTTCATTCTCTATACAAGAGATTACTGTAACAAAGCTGGTTCCATTTTGATTATATAACTTGTGCTCTCAGTTTAATGTTCCATGATCAGTTGGCATAGTCATGGATCAACTCCCATGCTCTTTTAAGGGGTTTTCCAGGAAAACCCTGTAGGGACAAAGCTGGCAAAATATAGAAACTGTATCACTGAAGCCTAAGAGGAAGAGAAAGTGAACAGATCTTTAGAACACAGGACATCTCAAAGCGCCAAAGACCAAAAGTACCAGCGTGACACAAGATTCGGATTCGGATTCCACATATTAAAAGGGTTCTCCCACAAGACACAAAATAGGTGATCCAGGGGTCCAACTACTGTAAAACCAGGGAGTTCCCAAATCACCTGTTTTGTATGGATCCATATATATGATACAAACAAGTTTCAGGGGGGGGGGGGACTGGGGTTCTTGTGATTGCTGTGGCTCTAAGAATCCAGACCCTCACTACTGAGACACTTGTCCTGTCCTGTGGGCAGGACTGTTTATTATTTTAAAACCCCTTTAACATCAAAGCAAAGACTTTGCCTTTAAATCCGAATTCGTAATGAAGACAGAAGCATCCTAAAGAAAAGTCACAGTAAGTTCACCCAGCAGTGAAAGTGTTAAACATCCCCACTACCTTGATTCTACCAGAACCAATAAGAAAAGCACCTCTCTTGCACGGGGTTCTTCCCCCGCATCATGCTCTACAATCCCCCCCAATTATAAGACAAGGGTCACTCACGTGTAAAACGGGGGAAAGTTGTACTGCCAAGGCCACTCAAACCCCATCTTGGCGGCGTGCCCTAAAATCTCTTCCGGCCAGGGACAGGAGACGCAGGGGTTGGATGGTTCCTGGTTCCCACTTGCGAAGCGATCCGGTGCTGCAAGCTCATTGGTAGAGAGTGACTGAGGGGCGGGAGGGCTTTGGAGGCAGGCGGAAACGGCTAGTTGGCTTCTCAACAGGGATCAAACCTAATAAAGGGAAACAATGACTGAAATATATGAAGCACAAGATGACACTTAGAGGTGTTTTTCCACAAAGGCAATTTAGGCTGTATCAATGAGATAGGGCCCAACTTGCTGATCAGTGGGGGTCTCAGTGCTGAGACGCCCACCAATTGCGAGAACGAGGGGTCCAACCGATACCTCGCTGCTCCTCAGACTAATGGAGCAGACGACCGTGCATGACCATTCTAATCTCTATGGAGCTGACAAATTACCGAGTGCTGCTGCCACCGATCTCCCTCAGCCCCATAGAGATTAATGTAGCAGAACCGTCATGCTTCGTCTGCTCCGTTAGTCTGATGGAGTGAAAAGGGGTCCGGGACCCTTCTTTTTCGTGATCTACAGGGGTCTCAGCACGGACACCCCCACTGATCAGCAAGTTAGGCCCTATCCTGAGAAAAACCCGCAGAAAACTGGGAAAACCCCTTTAATTTATCAATTTAAACCAACTTTGTTAAAAAGACAACACACACAAAAGGTTCACCAATAGTAAAATAACTAAATATACATAATAAATAAGTCACAGTAACCTGTATAGAGGTACAGTCCTCAGGACAAGTATTGCACGTTACCCAGAGGAATAACAGAGGACACATACACACACAGCACATACACAGACCAGAGGTGGACACCACCCGAGATGTGTCTCTCCTTGTTTTGTCAGGGGTGCACTCTAGAGGGGCTGCTGGGAGTTACATATTCCTCAGCATCGCCCCCTATAGAGAAATGACCTACCAGGTAACCTCACTACTTCTCACCTGGCTAAAAGTACAAGTATCAGCCAAACCCGGAAGTGACCTCAGCCACCAGGAACCCTGTCACAACCAGAATGTCCGCCCACCGGAAGTGACCAAGACTGCACATGTGCAGTTAGGACCAGCACAACTCAGCGCCATCTTAGAGACTGGCAACGCTATACAATTAATGAAAAAGTTGAGCGCAGAATTGCTAAGGTGAACGGGAGGAACTATACAGCTGGCACAGAAGGAAAATGGTGCACCACAAAATAAAATAACAAAGAATAAGCACCTTGTTAAATAATATGCATCACAATATCAATGTATGGGCTGCGAGACGTGTAAGAAATACATAGACAAGTGCTATAGTGCCACCTAGTGCAATAAAGTAAAAAGTGCATGTGACACACAAAAAAACAGTGTACACCCATGACAAAGGAGTGAATCATTCATTATACTAAAATAATACATAAAAACTGGTTTCATGGTAAAATGCATATATACAAATATGAAATATATAGACAGTAAAAAATGACACTAGCTGGTCAAAATGCAATAGTACAAGATTGTAAACATCCGCAAAGTGCATATAATAAAATTACAGTTAGTATTGATGGGAATTCCGGCTCTTCTTAGTGAACTGGCTCATTAGCTCCACTCACTAAGAAGAGCCAGCTCTTCTGGCTCCTGAATGGCTCCCTATTAAATATATAATAGGGAGCATCAGGCCAGTCAGTCACCCCACACCACTCCACTTTTAACCCGATTGTATCAGGTTAAAGGGGGCGTGGTGAGACGGTTAGGGGTAGGGTTAATCAGCTCCCTGCTCCCGTCGTTCACAAACAAGAGCCGGCTCTTTGTGCCGGCTTGTTCGCGAACGACACATCACTAACAGTAAGATGCAAAAAGTATCCAGTACATAAGTTAGTGTGATAGATTGCACATGTTCCTGGAACAGCACTTACATCTGAAAAACAGAAAAAGTAAATTAAAAGAGATAAAAACCATTCGAAATAAACTTCAGCCATAAGGAAGAACAATAAAAACATGAACATACTATGATAAAATAGATGAAAGCATAACACAAGAAAGCACATACCAGAAATAGCAACTATTTGTTTTCTAAGAATAAGTCAAAACTTAAAACCTTATTAAACCCCAGGGGTAACAGTATTTAAAGTGTAAATCCACCTTGTAACCATAGCAGTCCACCCTGCAATGGTGTAAATCCATCTTGTAACAAGATGGCATAACAATCGTGGTCACAGGGTGTGCGACTGAATCCAGCCCCAAGGCCTGCATCTCATTAAGACACACATAGAATTAATTCAGCGACAAAGGCAGAGACACGTCCCCGTAATCTGCTTGTGTTCACCATATGGCTCAGCGATGCCGTAATGACATCATCAACCTGCCGCATCATACAGTGTCTCTGCCTGATACTTCGGTGAAGACATGAAGACACAGGGCAGTGACAGAGCATGGAGGTAAATATTAAGTTTATTTTTTAAATGGCTCCTGGACAGTATATTATAAGGGGGAGACTCTAGGGGGCACCACTGGACAGTATATTATAAGGGGAGGCACTGTGGGGCACGCCTGGATATTATATTATAGGGGTGGGGAGGCACTCCTGGACAGTAAATTATAAGGGGAGGGGGTGGAATAGCTTTCTAGGCAGTATATTTTGGGGGTATGGGCTCCTGGACAGTATATTAATAGTAAATTAACTAGTAAGAGGGACTGTTATGTTACATATTAATTACTTGGGGCACTGCTGACTACATTTGGATTGCTGAGGGGCTGCTGCTCTGCTTCTTTCATTAATGATGGGGTGCTGTGTTACATATAAAATAATGGGGGTACAGTGCAGCACAAGTCCTACTTTTACCCGGAATACAGCGCCATGCGCCGTACATCGCTATGACGAGGAGGGGGGGGGGGGGTGAGAAGCACTCACCCCCTCCTCCTCTCTCAGGCGCTGTTGTGTGCCCGCCATGCTACAGTATGGTGGGCACACGTTCATGTGAATGTAACCTTAGAGCTCATTCTCCATGTCCGTGTCCTGCCAATACATTATGTACAGGATGAGAGCACAGGATACATAGGTTTAGCGTATACATTGACTTGACAGAGGCATAGTTGTAGCCTCTGTCTGGCCACTATACCTCCTGTACGTCAAAAAAATGCAGAATGAAAAGGAGTATCTAGCTAAATGTTTTCATCCTGCAGCTTCTGCCTGAGCGACGTATGCTCTCAGCGGAGGCAATGGATGGCTATGGGTAAGAGATGCAGAGTATTGCATCTCTTCCCACAGCCCTGCCGAGCACATACGTCACTTGCATACCTCCCAACTTTTGGGTAGGAGAAAGAGGGACAAAAGCCCTCCCCGTATTTTCTAAAACACGCCCATTGCCCCATCCGAAAGCATACTTTAATATTGACCGTAATGGCCCCCTCAAAGTAAAACACCCCCTTACTGTGGACAACCCCCCCCATGGACCAGTATAATACTCCCTAATGTAACTCTGCTACATATAAACATAAAACCCCTCTTAAATTTTATCCTCCATTACAGTATATAGTATTAAAGGAGGATAAAATTTAAAAGGGGTTTAATGTTTATATGTATCAGAGTTACATTAGGGAGTATTATACTGGTCCATGGGGGGGGGGGGGATGTTGTCCACAGTAAAGTTTGTTTTACTATGAGGGGGCCATTACGGTCAATATTATGGTATGCTTTCGGATGGGGCAATGGGCGTGTTTTAGAAAATACGGGGAGGGGCTTTTGTCCCTCTTTCTCCTACCCAAAAGTTGGGAGGTATGACCACTGGGAACCTAAATGTGACCACTAACTCTAAGCCAACTACACCTAGTTTCCACTTTTATTTATCTCCCTAAACTTATAATACTATCTGTACTGCTACCCCCACTCCTCCTCATATGGCCCGTTCTCTATCCCCCTTATATTGTGGTCTCCCGTCCTCCAGCCTCCTCCTGTGGCCTTATGTTTCTAGGTGATTTAAGGAAAAAGGGAGGGACTTTTTGTCCCTCTTTCTCCTGCCCAAAAGTTGAGAGGTGTATAACATTGAGGCTCGGTGATGAGAGGCCTGATGCCAGGGATATAACATGATGCTGGAGCCAGCAAATGTCTCTAGTAATCAGCCGCCATATACATGTAAGAAGAGACTGGCAGGACTGGCTGCTGCAGCACGGAGTATATTCATATCTAGAGAAACCTAAACATCACCCAGCAGATGCTTTTTATTTCCCATTATAGTTTAGATAATATAAAAGGAAAGTTATTATAATCATCTCTACTGAAAATAGTGTCTTGTCAGCTGCATCTGTCACCATAGCAACAGTATGAATGAACAGCCAATAGGATTGCACTGTTTAGTTTTGAACCAGGAAAAAAAATCCGTTATCTTCAGACTGTTACAGGTCAGTGGCGGATGGGTAATGTATTATAGGTGGGGAGTTATAGGGGACCCCACTTTATCCATAGGCCCCCAAAATACTCAATCATGTATAGTTATGGCAGGTTCAGGGCCTACTGGGAACCCCAACCCCTGTATATAGTAAAATCCCCAAAATGACAGGGGCAGTAGACCAGACCTGTCTATCAGCGCCCCCCAGTGACCAGTGCTGTGCATGTCACTGCCGTTATGTCAGTTTCCCCTGTGTTGTGTTATTTCATGGCGGCCGCTGATAGACGAGTCTAGTCCTCTGCCCCAATATCAGCCGCAGGGGTCACTATACAGGACAAGGGGAAACATCTCACATTTACCGAACCCAATAGTAACAGGACTTTTATTTTGTTTTTGGAGACGACGAGAGAAGAAAGAAAATGGACACTGGATATTCCCCCGACTGTGGATCCTGTAAGTAGACGGGCAGGGACTTTGCTAAAATCATGAATATCAGGTTGGTGGGGAGTGAACACCCATCTCCTCCACAGATCAGCTGATAAACAGAAAGCAGACAGCGCCATTCTCTGTGTAGTGGCTGAGCAGTGTCACTGCAGTTTGGCTGGTCTGAGCACTACATAGAGAACGGCGCTGTCTTCTTCCTGTTCCCTTCTCTGTATATCCGCTGATCTGTGGGGGTGCTGGGTGTAAGACCCCATCAATCTAATATCTAAGACCTCTTCTATGGAGATGTTACGGAATAATAATTGATATTGTTGTTCTTCCTCTTCAGTCTACGCCAGCATCCCTCCGGAAGAGCTTCTGAGACGGCTGGCCTTCTGCGCTGGACTCCTTCCATCTCCCCTGTTCAAGATGGAGCGCCTGATGCCGACCAACCCTGCATCCCAGCAGCAATTCCTCCGAAAAGAAGAAGAACCTCCTAGAGCAAGAGCCATGGACAGGACTCTGTTACTTAGAGCGGCCATGGTCAGAGAGCTCTGTGCTGACTCCGATGAGGAAGAAGAGCGGCCATGCTTCATCAAACTACAGGTGAAGAAGAGGAAAAGGGAGGAAGACTCTGAAGAGGAAGCAGAGCCCCCAAGAAGACGCAGGATGAGGCAGCACAGCACCTGCCAATTTCTACTCAGCCACCAGAGAAGATCCTGGCTGAAGATCCTGCTCCCAGGCAGCCAATGTTTCATCAGTGCAAGATGGCTGCTGGAGGATTATTGGTAATTATATAATAATAGAGTCATAGTGATATAGTAATAATAATAATAATAATAGAGTATTAATAAAGTATTAATAATATAGTTTAATAATAGTATTTATGGAGTACAAAAATTAGTAGTAATAATAATAGTAATATTATAGTAATAATGAAGTATTAATAATATATTAATAATAGTAATAGTTTAGTTAAATAAATGAAAAACTATTAGTGATAATAAAATAGGCATAATAATAGTAATATTATAGTAATAGAATTTTATTATAATGCAGTCACAGCAAGAGTAGTAATATAGTAATTAGAAAATAGTAATATTATAGAAGTAAGAAAAAAAATAAAAAATATAGTAGTAGAAAAACCCATAGTAATAATAATAATATAGTCATAGTAATATTAATAATAAATATTAATATATATTAATAATAAATAAATATTATTATTATTATTACTATGACTATACTATTACTACTATTAAGAATAAATAATACATTTTAATTAATATTATTATTTATTAATGATTTATTATTATTAAGTATATTATTATTTATGATTAATTATTAATATTAAATAATTAATAAATAATTGTTACATATAACAAATCCTTATTATTAATTAATTATTAATTTATTATGAATTAATTATTAAGTATAGTCATAGTAATAGTTATAATAAATATTAATGGTAATTATTATTACTATGACTATACTATACTATTGCTACTATTAGTAATAAATAATTAATTTTATTAATATTATTTATTAATTAGAATTAATACGTGTGCTTAATATGTATTAATATTTATTATTAATATTACTATGACTATACTTTACTATTACTACTGTTATCATGCCTATATTATTATTAATATTACTATGACTAGTCATAGTCATAATAGTCATTAAAAAATGGGCATAATAATAGTAGTAATAGTATAGTCATAGTAATATTAATTATATATATATGTATATAACAATATTATTAAAATTCCTATGACTATACTATTACTACTATTATTATGCCTATTTTATTATTACTATTTTATTATTAGTATTATTATGACTATTATATTATATATTAATAATAAAATAGGCATAATAATAGTAGTTATATTGTAGCAATAAAATTTAATTATAATGCAGTCACAATGATTGTAGTAATATAGTACAGTAATAATAAATTAGGAATATAATAGTAGTAAAAAAAAAAAAAAAAAGAGAAAAAAATAAGTATAAGTATAGTAGCAAAAAATACCATAGTAAGAATAATAATTATTTAGTCATAGTAATATTATATATATTGGTAATAATAAAATAGTCATAATAGTAGGAATATTATAGTAATAATAAAATAGTAGTAGTAGTAATAGAATATTATAGTTGTGAAAGCAAGAAAAATATAGTAATAAAACAACCATAGTAATAATATAGTGATAATAATAGTAGTTATTTAGTTATAGCATCATAATACAAATAGTTTAATAGGATTAATTACATAAAAATAGGATAGTAATAACCCATATATCCTGCGCCTGTATCTGGCGCGGACCCACTCCGCACCGCCCCATTGGACGAGGAGGGGCATTATCTATAGTTCCGGGCTCTGCTAAGTCACGGCTTGTACACTGGTATTCAGGTGTAAAAGTCGTAATAAATCCCCCCCCCCCCAAATATGTATAATAGGGAGAGACTATTATAATATAGTTACATGAGTAATTATAATACATTTGATCCAGGGTTTCAGAACCAATCGCCGTTTCCAGGGATCAAGAAGGAATTTTTCCCTGCGGCACAAGATTGTGTCCAGGTTTTTTGCCTTCTTCTGGATCAAAATGTTTAGGTTTAGGGATTTATTATAAAATTATAAGATAAATCTAGAACAATATAGAGCAGTAATAATAGTGTAATAGTTTTAGTAATTTAATAGTAATTATAATTGTTATATTATAGTCGTGATCCAGGGATTCAAAACCGATCGACTTTTCCCGGGGTCAAGAAGGAATTTTTGCCTGAGACTGAAAACTGTGTCCAGGTTTTTTGCCTTCTTCTGGATCAATGACTTTAAAAATAGAGAATAATAAAAATGACATTAGAAATCTCACTGTGTGTCCTCTTCATTTCTTGTTTTAGTATAAAAGAAAATATTTTAAAGGGTTATTTGCATCAGTTATTTTGAGCCTAAACCAGGAGTGGTCAAACAAACAGAACAGGAGCAAGTCTTTTCCTTATACCTTCATATTGTCACGGGAAAGAGTTGCACCTGTTCTGTGTATTTGACCGCTCCTGCTATTGGCTCTCAATAACTGATGCTAATAACTAAAAATTGGAGCAAATACTAAAACTGGGCCTAAGGCCTGAGCCATATCCTTGTGTTTGCTGTTAGTAGCAACAGGACTGTAATACATGGATTTATACTCCAGGGTTGTAGCTGGACTTGGAACACTGGAGTGCACTGGGGTGTGAGATCTCTTCACTGAACACATCACAACCCCTTCCCCTGCCCTGCATAAGAGTAGAAGTGGGATTCTGGTTAGATATCACAGCACATGGGGGCAGTCTGAGTGCAGATATAACACAACAATGTGAGGACACTCTCCTAGGGTTGCAAGTCCAGCTACAGTCCAAGACTACAAAGGCTTTTTTCACAGTCCTGCTGCTACTAACAAACCTCTAATATCATTGTGGTGTAAAACTCAGCACTACAATATTCACCAATACAATTGCCAAGCTGACACTTACTGGAATTTCAGCACAAGAAATCTGCATGGTACAGTATTCCGGTAACTTTGTAGTATATAGGATAGAAGATAATCCTGTGCACACAATGCAGAAAATATCTTTAGCGGAAACTCCTCTCCCAGTGTTTTTATTTTATTGGTAGCAAATAAGTGATTTCTTGCTTATTGCTACCAATAATGGTGTGGGAATAATGCTGCAGTGCAAAGGTTGGGCTCTCATTCCTCACTGGTAGGGCACAGCTTGCTGCTTAAAGGAGTTTTCCACCTTTAAAGGGGTTTTACTAAGTCTGATTGTTAGCCTCTGATTGGTGGGGGATCTGACTGCTGGGACCATTGATCACAAGAATCGGGATCCTGTTCTCTCTAATGGGTGGAGCACCTGGTCAAGCTCATATCCTGCTCCTCCATTCAATATTATGGGAGCATAGAATTTATGTTACTCACATAGACATTGAATCAGAGTCCTGGAGATACCGGAGCGCTGTGCTCCAGAATTTCTAACACTCCCATAGAATTGAATGGAGAGGCAGGACACATGCACCACCTGTTGCTTCATCAATTAGTGAAAACTAGACCCTCATTGCTGGGGTCCATCTTCATGATCATTGGGGATCCCATCAGTTGGACACTCACCAATCCCATTTCCAGGGGCGTAACTACAGGAAGGTAGCAGCTGCTATAGGGCCGGAAGTGACCACCCAACCTGCCACACTGGAGAATGGAGGATGTGCACCATTATATAGATATGATTCTACACACTGTACAGTATAATATGTATATAACACTACGCATCACTGACAGTACAAAGCTGAGCCACAACTCAGATAAGAAATGTCCATTGAGGGGACAGCAGGACAGTAGTGCCAGGAATCTTTCATCTCTACTTCCCCCACGTGGTCTGCAGTCGTATCTGTGGCTTCCTCTGGACACAGAGAGAGTTGAAATGAATAATGTTGTGGGGCGCTGTCAGCTGTGCCTCTCCTCTAACCTCTGGCCTGTACACAGCAGCAGAGAAAGAAGAGAGAGACAAGAGCTGCTGGGGAACGAGGGAAGGTGAGTTTCTAGTGTTTATTGTTAATTAAACAATAATTAACAATAACAATATTTAACAACAATTAACAATGACAATAATTAAATACAGTAAAGTGGAGATGGGGGCCACACTATGGGGGGGGATTCATAAGAGGGAACAAACTGTAAGGGGGAGATGATAGGGGCCTACAAATGAGGTGGGGCTGAGAAGGACCATACTCTGTAGGGGAGGTGAACAGCCACAATATGAGGGGGAGATGAGGAGCCGCAATATGAGTGGCCACAACATGAAGAGCACAAGAGGGGCACAAAATGAGAGACCAGGATATCAGGGGTAGATGAGGGGTTGTTAAAATGTGGATTCTGCTGGCTGTTAACCCCTTAAGGATGCAGCAAGTTTGCACATTAATGCTCAGCCCTCTTCTTTTAAATCTGTCTCTTTGTGTCATAATAACTTTTTAACACCTTTTAACTAAATTTGAGATTGTTTTCGTATGACACTTTGTAGTTTTATATTAGT
The DNA here is from genome assembly GCF_040894005.1 of Engystomops pustulosus. Lineage (NCBI taxonomy): Eukaryota > Metazoa > Chordata > Amphibia > Anura > Leptodactylidae > Engystomops > Engystomops pustulosus. The sequence continues at coordinate 149,480,224 of NC_092416.1, read as the reverse complement.
AGAAAAAATTTTTGGGGGTAGAATAATTTTTTGGGGGTAAAAATTCAACATTTTAGGAAAAATTTTCTAAATTGTTTTAAATGTTCAGTTTTTTAGACAAAAAGTCATACCACAAATTTTATTTTGTAGAAAACTTTTTCCATTTGTCATCTTTCCATTTCCATAATTTTTATTACATTTCCTCTACACACCGCATGCACTGCTACATCCTCCGCATATGGCGTGCACTGCACCTACTTCTACTATCACAACGCACTTACAAGTGCAGTTGGGGGGAGGAAAAACGGAAAATGGGGGGCATAACGCAAGGAAAAACGGACGGTGCTAGGGAAAACACAAGGAAAAATGGACAATGGGGGGGGGGGGTAGTAATAGTGATTGTGCAACAGGACCTGCAGGATATGTACTTGGTGAGTTCATGGGATTTCTTTTCCCTTTTAGAGATTTACATTTGAAGTTTTTTTTCCTATTGCAACATCATTATACTAATTTTTCATGTCCTGGGACTTGTGGTTCTCCAGATAAAAGTTTGCTTCTCTGTGCAGTGTTCTCTGCGTTGTGGCTGTGCCAATGACATTTTTTTCTTTTATACCGGGTACCTACAGGATAGATCACATAAAATGCAGAATGGAGGTGTTGGAGAGCAGGAGGATCTGTCCTGATTTACATATGTCCTGGCATGATCTGTCATGACTGAGATCACTGTCACTGGCCAGTTTCAGCGACCAATCAAATTGGTCCTGTGATGTCAGCGGGTGGGTGTCACTTTGCAATAACTAACACCCAAAATCGGAAAAACTCAGATCCCGGGTGTTTAACTCCTTACACATCACGGTCAAGCATGACCGCGGCGTGTAAGTTTTTTCCCCCGTGTGTCCCCTGTGTGCCTACTGGGGGATCCGATCCATCCTGCAGCAGCCTCAGGGTCCAGCATGTGTGGTGAGGCTGCTGACTCCTCTTCACAACGGGTTCTGCCTTCGGACAGGACCCAGCTATAAGTAACAGAGCATACGCAGCATGCTCAGTCACTTACATTGTACACTGCAATACAAGTGTATTGCAGTGTAAGGACTTGAACAAGCAATTGGATGAACGCTTGTTCAAGCCCAAGTTTGGAAAATGTAAAAAATAAAAAGTATAAATCATTTTATAATTATTTTTAGTCCCCTAATCAGCTCAATTACATATAAAATGCAAATGAAGTATATAAAACACAAAAAAGTGCATATTTGGTATCTTCTTGTCTATATCAATCTGCACAATAAATCTAATATGTTGAACAATATTGAACCTGCTTGGTGAATGACGTAAAAAAAAACTCAAAAAACTTCCCGTAATATACTTTTTTTTAATCAAACACCCTAACAAAAAATGTTCTAAAAAGTGATTCAAAAATTGACATGACGTAATACGATACGACTGAAAAGAACAGCTCTTTTTGTAAAAAATAAGCCCTAAACCAGATCTGACAACAGAAAAATACAGAAGTTATGGCCCTGAAAAGTTGTCGATAGTTTGCGATTTTCTCCAATACAGGCTGTCCCTGGGTTACATACAAGATAGGGTCCATAGGTTTGTTCTTAAGTCGAATTTGTATGCAAGTCGAAACTGTATAGTTTATAATTGTAGATACAGACAATTTTTTTTTTGCCCCAGTGACAATTGGAATTTAAATTTTTTTTGCTGTAATTGGACCAAGGATTATCACTAAAGCATCATTACAGACACCTTACAGCTGATCATTGCAGTCTGGGACTTAAAGAAAGCACCCAGAGAGCTACAACAGAGGTCACAGTGGTCAGAGGGGTCCGTCTTTAACTATGGGTCGTCTGCAAGTCGGGTGTCCTTAGGTAGGGGACCACTTGTGTATTGGTTTTGCCCAGTACAATTGAGCAAAGACAAGAAAAACTATATAAATGAGGTATCACCGTAATCGTAAAGAACCAGAGAATAAAGATAAAATATTAGTTTTATGTTACGGTGAGCGGGGGAAAAAAGTGCTAAAAATCCAAAATAAAAATTGATAATTTAGTTTGTATCCCCCTTGAAATATTTAATAAAATCTCATAAATAAGCTCTGGACCCCAAAAATATACATTGTATCTCACCCCGCAAATAATAAGCCTCATATAATCACATTACCAAAAAAATAACAATGTTATACCCTGTACATTGTGACAATACAAATCTGCTGTGAATGGCGCTGCTTTCATTCTATGCAGGGCCGTGCGCCCATACAACAGTTACCACCACATATGGGGTATCGAAATTGGGCATCAAACTTTGTAAAACATTTTATCATTTCATTCATTATGAAAATGTAATTTTTGGCACTTCCATTTTACCCATGTGAAAGACTTAAAGAGTTAATGGACTTAATAGAAGTTGTTTTACGTACGTTGAGCGGTGTAGTAGTGGAGTAATTTATGGGGTATTACTATTATTTCGGCAATTCAAAGTCACTTGAAAGCTGAGTTGTCCCTCAAAATGTGAGTTTTGGCGATTTTCATGAAAATTTGAAAAATCGCACCTAAAGTTCTAAGCTTCATAACATCCTAGAAAAATGAGAGGATGCATAAAATATCATTCCAACATAAACCAGACAATCCTCAAATTCCATTAATTATATCAAGCTTTTGGGGTAGTTTGCCTGGAAAGCAGAACATTTCAAACTTTGAAAATGAAGAATTTTTCCAAAATTTTGCTAAATTTTCATTTTTTTTTCAGAATGAAATGCAAAACTTATCAATTAAATTTTATAACTAACATGAAGTACAATGTGTCTCGACAAAACATAATCAAAATCACTTGGATATGTTAAAGCGTTCCGACGTTATAACCAATTATCGCGACACAGGGCAGATTCTAAAAATCAAGCCTGGTCACTAAGCTGAAAACAAGCGCCTGTGATAAGGGGTTAATAAATTACCTGTATCACAAATATCAGTAAACTTTAACCGTATAAGTAACTTCCAAAATATGACAGACACTTCTTGCTCGGTGGAAATTAGGTCACAGCTTTATCTTTTTTATACATTAATCCGTAATATCCAAAAATTAGGCACTTGGTATAGAATCACACATTTTTGAGCTCTGGAAGCTGCATGTCCAGCTGGACTCCCAGCTGGCAAGTCAGCCAACCGAGCAACCACCATCTCAAATCTTTCACCATTTCGCCTTTACTTTACAAAAACATAACATCTCAATAACATAGGGAGGGAGGGACAGCTTGAATATCACATCAAAGAGAGAGATACCATTGAGTCATCAACCATATAAACCCCCAGCTCCTGTAGGAGGGGAGGAGGTCATGAGCTTAGCAACAGGGGAGGGGTGTGAACACATCTTAAACCTATGGCTTGCGAGCCACATGTAGCTCTTTTGATGGCTGCATCAGGCTCGCAGCCAGGGCTCCTATCCAGGGGCGTAACTACAGCCGCAGCAACTGCTAAGATGCCTGCCAAGACCAAGACAGTATGTCCGGGGCACCTGTTGTGCTCCTGTTGTGGCTGTAGTTATGCCCCTGGATGTAATCAACAGAGCAGCGCAGGGGCATGCGGGGTTAATTCGGGGCCAGCACCTTCCTCTCCCTCCCTCCAGCAGCCTCCTCCATGTGTGAGAGAGGGAGGGGAGGAGACCGTCTGCCTGCAGCCAATCCCGGGGCTGGAGTAACAGTGCGGGAGATTCATACAGAGGAGAGAGCTGCAGCACCTGAGGAGGAGGAGTCAGCACCTGAGGAGGAGGAGTCAGCACCTGAGGAGGAGGAGTCAGTAGCCAGAATCAGCCAGAGATAAGTGCTCCCTCCCCCCAGTGTCTCCTCACACTCTGCACTAACCCCTTAGTGTCCTGTGTGCAGGAGCAGCTATGAAGATCCTGAGTGTCCCTTACAGACCCCTCTGCATCATCCCCTCATATCTTCCCCCACCACTGCATTTCTACATTAATGTGAGGTTCTGCAGCAGCTTAGACACATAATAGCTAGAACCCAAAACAAAATTTGTGTGCACAGCCCCTTTAGGTGCAGATTTGTCTTGTGGGACACAGAGCAGCCCCCACACAAAACTGGTGCAAACACTTTATAAATACATGTACAAGCGCCAAAGATGTTCTATCCAGTGCAAAGTCCCCAGAAAACTGGCGCAGATACTTTAATAAATCTGTATTATAACGTTCTGCAGCGGTTGGCATGTGTAGAGGCAGAGGTCGCATTAATGCCTCACCACGCATCAAAGGCGCGTGATGAGTCGCCATTACCCCCCAAAATAATTGTGCAAATGCATAAAGTTACGCTTGGCAATTATTCCCTGTAGCACGCAGGCTGAGCGGTTCAGCACGCACTGCAAATGAGGTAAATGTCAGTAGTGTGATCACAGCGCGCACCGAAACGCTCAGAAGGACCCGTGACGAAGTTATCAGTGTCAGGGGCGCGGCGGAGAGACCCGGAGTGAGAGGACCGGCCCCGGGGGAGACATGTGGGCCGTGAAGCTGCTGCTCCCCGTCCTGCTCCAACTCTCCCTGCCCACAGCTGCCTGCGTTTATGTGATCGACGGGACCTAAGAGCAGTGCCGGGTAAGTGTGTGCAGTGTTGTGTGTGTGCAATGTGTGCTGCGAGAGTGTAGTGGGTGCTGCAAGAGTGTAGTGGGTGCTGCGAGAGTGTAGTGGGTGCTGCGAGAGTGTAGTGGGTGCTGCGAGAGTGTAGTGGGTGCTGCAAGAGTGTAGTGGGTGCTGCAAGAGTGTAGTGGGTGCTGCAAGAGTGTAGTGGGTGCAGTGCTGTGTGTGTGCAATGTGTGCTGTGAGAGTGTAGTGGGCATACCTCCTAACTTTTGCGAAGGAGAAATAGGATAGGAGTAGTAGTATTGTTCCCATATATACAGGATAGGAGTAGTAGTATTGTTCCCATATATACAGGATAGGAGTAGTAGTATTGTGCCCATATATACAGGATAGGAGTAGTAGTACTGTGCTGTGCCAATATATACAGGATAGGAATAGTAGTACTGTGCTATGCCGAATTTATACAGGATAGGAGTAGTAGTACTGTGATGTGTCCATATATACAGGATAGGAGTAGTAGTACTGTGCTGCACTCATATATACAGGATAGGAGTAGTAGTAGTGTGCTGAGCCCATATATACAAGATAGGAGTAGTAGTACTGTGCTGTGCCCATATATACAGGATAGGAGTAGTAGTACTGTGCTGTACCCACATATACAGGATAGGAGTAGTAGTACTGTGCCCATATATACAAGATAGGAGTAGTAGTATTGTTCCCATATATACAGGATAGGGGTAGTAGTATTGTGCCCATATATACAGGATAGGAGTAGCAGTACTGTGCCCATATATACGGGATAGGAATAGTAATACTGTGCTGTGCCAATATATACAGGATAGGAGTAGTAGTACTGTGCCCATATATACAGGATAAAAGTAGTAGTACTGTGCCCATATATACGGGATAGGAGTAGTAGTACTGTGCTGTGCCTATATATACAGGATAGGAATAGTAGTACTGTGCCCATATATACAGGATAGGAGTAGTAGTACTGTACTGTGCCAATATATACAGGATAGGAGTAGTAGTACTGTGCTGTGCCCATATATACAGGATATGAGTAGTAGTACTGTGCCCATATATACGGGATAGGAGTAGCAGTACTGTGCTGTGCCCATATATACAGGATAGGAGTAGTAGTACTTTGCCCATATATACAGGATAGGAGTAGTAGTACTGTACTGTGCCCATATATACAGGATAGGAGTAGTAGTACTGTGCTGTGCCCATATATACAGGATAGGAGTAGTAATACTGTGCTGTGCCAATATATACAGGATAGGAGTAGTAGTACTGTGCCCATATATACAGGATAAAAGTAGTAGTACTGTGCCCATATATAGGGGATAGGAGTAGTAGTACTGTGCTGTGCCTATATATACAGGATAGGAATAGTAGTACTGTGCCCATATATACAGGATAGGAGTAGTAGTACTGTACTGTGCCAATATATACAGGATAGGAGTAGTAGTACTGTGCTGTGCCCATATATACAGGATATGAGTAGTAGTACTGTGCCCATATATACGGGATAGGAGTAGCAGTACTGTGCTGTGCCCATATATACAGGATAGGAGTAGTAGTACTTTGCCCATATATACAGGATAGGAGTAGTAGTACTGTACTGTGCCCATATATACAGGATAGGAGCAGTAGTACTGTGCTGTGCCCATATATACAGGATAGGAGTAGTAGTACTGTACTGTGCCAATATATATATAGGATAGGAGTAGTAGTACTGCGCTGTGCCTATATATACAGGATAGAAGTAGTAGGACTGTGCTGTGCCCATACATACTGGATAGGAGTAGTAGTTCTTTGCTGTGCCCATATATACAGGATAGGAGTTGTAGTACTGTGCTGTACCCATATATACAGGAGAGGAGTAGTAGTACTGTGCTGTGCTCATACATACAGAATAGGAGTAGTAGTACTGTGCTGTGCCCATACATACAGGATAGGAGTAGTAGTACTGTGCTGTACCCATATATACAGGATAGGAGTAGTAGTACTGTGCTGTGCCCATATATACAGGATAGGAGTAGTAGTACTGTGCCCATATATACAGGATAGGAGTAGTAGTATTGTGCCCATATATACAGGATAGGAGTAGTAGTACTGTGCTGTGTCCATATATACAGGATAGGAGTAGTAGTACTGTGCTGTGTCCATATATACAGGATAGGAGTAGTAGTACTGTGCTGTACCCACATATACAGGATAAGAATAGTAGTACTGTGTTGTGCCCATGTTTACAGGATAGGAGTAGTAGTACTTTGCTGTGCCCATATATACAGGACAGGAGTAGTAGTACTGTGCTGTGCCGATATATACAGGATAGGAGTAGTAGTACTGTGCCCATATATACAGCATAGGAGTAGTAGTATTGTTCCCATATATACAGGATAGGAGTAGTAGTATTGTGCCCATATATACAGGATAGGAGTAGTAGTACTGTGCCCATATATACAGGATAGGAATAGTAGTACTGTGCTGTGCCAATATATACAGGATAGGAGTAGTAGTACTGTGCCCATATATACAGTATAGGAGTAGTAGTACTGTGCTGTGCCCATATATACAGGATAGGAGTAGTAGTACTGTGCTGTGCCCATATATACAGGATAGGAGTAGTAGTACTGTACTGTTCCAATATATATAGGATAGGAGTAGTAGTACTGTGCTGCGCCAATATATATATATAGGATAGGAGTAGTAGTACTGTGCTATGCCAATTTATACAGGATAGGAGTAGTAGTACTGTGCTGTGTCCATATATACAGGATAGGAGTAGTAGTACTGTGCTGCACTCATATATACAGGATAGGAGTAGTAGTAGTGTGCTGAGCCCATATATACAAGATAGGAGTAGTAGTACTGTGCTGTGCCCATATATACAGGATAGGAGTAGTAGTACTGTGCTGTACCCACATATACAGGATAGGAGTAGCAGTATTGTTCCCATATATACAGGATAGGGGTAGCAGTATTGTGCCCATATATACAGGATAGGAGTAGTAGTACTCTGCTGTGCCCTTATATACAGAATAGGAGTAGTAATACTGTGCTGTGCCCATATATCCAGAATAGGAGTAGTAGTACTGTGCTGTGCACATATATACAGGATAGGAGTAGTAGTACTGTGCCCATATATACAGGATAGGAGTAGTAGTATTGTGCCCATATATGCAGGATAGGAGTAGTAGTACTGTGCTGTGCTCATATCTACAGGATAGGAGTAGTAGTAGAGTACTGTACTGATTTATACAGGATAGGAGTAGTAGTAGAGTACTGTACTGATTTATACAGGATAGGAGTAGTAGTACTGTGCTGTGCCCATTTATACAGGATAGGAGTAGTAGTACTGAGCTGTGCCCATATATACAGGATAGGATTAGTAGTAGAGTATTGTACTGATTTATACAGGATAGGAGTAGTAGTACTGTGCTGTGCCCATTTATACAGGATAGGAGTAGTAGTACTGTGCCCATATATACAGAATAGGAGTAGTAGTACTGTGCTGTGCCCGTATATCCAGAATAGGAGTAGTAGTACTATGCTGTGCCCATATATACAGGATAGGAGTAGTAGTACTGTGCCCATATATACAGGATAGGAGTAGTAGTACTGTGCCCATATATACAGGATAGGAGTAGTAGTACTGTGCCCATATATACAGGATAGGAGTAGTAGTATTTTCCCATATATACAGGATAGGAGTTGTAGTATTGTGCCCATATATACAGGATAGGAGTAGTAGTAGAGTACTGTACTGATTTATACAGGATAGGAATAGTAGTACTGTGCTGTGCCCATTTATACAGGATAGGAGTAGTAGTACCGAGCTGTGCCCATATATACAGGATAGGATTAGTAGTAGAGTATTGTACTGATTTATACAGGATAGGAGTAGTAGTACTGTGCTGTGCCCATTTATACAGGATAGGAGTAGTAGTACTGTGCTGTGCCCATATATACAGGATAGGAGTAGTAGTAGAGTACTGTCTGTACTGATTTATACAGGATAGGAGTAGTAGTAGAGTACTGTACTGATTTATACAGGATAGGAGTAGTAGTACTGTGCTGTGCCCATATATACAGGATAGGAGTAGTAGTAGAGTACTGTACTGATTTATACAGGATAGGAGTAGTAGTAGAGTACTGTACTGATTTATACAGGATAGGAGTAGTAGTACTGTGCTGTGCCCATTTATACAGGATAGGAGTAGTAGTACTGAGCTGTGCCCATATATACAGGATAGGATTAGTAGTAGAGTATTGTACTGATTTATACAGGATAGGAGTAGTAGTACTGTGCTGTGCCCATTTATACAGGATAGGAGTAGTAGTACTGTGCCCATATATACAGAATAGGAGTAGTAGTACTGTGCTGTGCCCGTATATCCAGAATAGGAGTAGTAGTACTATGCTGTGCCCATATATACAGGATAGGAGTAGTAGTACTGTGCCCATATATACAGGATAGGAGTAGTAGTACTGTGCCCATATATACAGGATAGGAGTAGTAGTACTGTGCCCATATATACAGGATAGGAGTAGTAGTATTTTCCCATATATACAGGATAGAAGTTGTAGTATTGTGCCCATATATACAGGATAGGAGTAGTAGTAGAGTACTGTACTGATTTATACAGGATAGGAATAGTAGTACTGTGCTGTGCCCATTTATACAGGATAGGAGTAGTAGTACTGAGCTGTGCCCATATATACAGGATAGGAGTAGTAGTATTTTCCCATATATACAGGATAGAAGTTGTAGTATTGTGCCCATATATACAGGATAGAAGTAGTAGTAGAGTACTGTACTGATTTATACAGGATAGGAATAGTAGTACTGTGCTGTGCCCATTTATACAGGATAGGAGTAGTAGTACCGAGCTGTGCCCATATATACAGGATAGGATTAGTAGTAGAGTATTGTACTGATTTATACAGGATAGGAGTAGTAGTACTGTGCTGTGCCCATTTATACAGGATAGGAGTAGTAGTACTGTGCTGTGCCCATATATACAGGATAGGAGTAGTAGTAGAGTACTGTCTGTACTGATTTATACAGGATAGGAGTAGTAGTAGAGTACTGTACTGATTTATACAGGATAGGAGTAGTAGTACTGTGCTGTGCCCATATATACAGGATAGGAGTAGTAGTAGAGTACTGTCTGTACTGATTTATACAGGATAGGAGTAGTAGTAGAGTACTGTACTGATTTATACAGGATAGGAGTAGTAGTACTGTGCTGTGCCCATTTATACAGGATAGGAGTAGTAGTACTGAGCTGTGCCCATATATACAGGATAGGATTAGTAGTAGAGTATTGTACTAATTTATACAGGATAGGAGTAGTAGTACTGTGCTGTGCCCATTTATACAGGATAGGAGTAGTAGTGCTGTGCTGTGCCCATATATACAGGATAGGAGTAGTAGTACTGTGCTGTGCCCATATATACAGGATAGGAGTAGTAGTATTGTTCCCATATATACAGGATAGGGGTAGTAGTATTGTGCCCATATATACAGGATAGGAGTAGTAGTACTGTGCCCATATATACAGGATAGGGGTAGTACTACTGTGCTGTGCCCTTATATACAGAATAGGAGTAGTAGTACTGTGCTGTGCCCGTATATACAGAATAGGAGTAGTAGTACTATGCTGTGCCCATATATACAGGATAGGAGTAGTAGTACTGTGCCCATATATACAGGATAGGAGTAGTAGTACTGTGCCCATATATACAGGATAGGAGTAGTAGTACTGTGCCCATATATACAGTATAGGAGTAGTAGTAGAGTACTGTACTGATTTATACAGGATAGGAATAGTAGTACTGTGCTGTGCCCATATATACAGGATAGGAGTAGTAGTAGAGTACTGTCTGTACTGATTTATACAGGATAGGAGTAGTAGTAGAGTACTGTACTGATTTATACAGGATAGGAGTAGTAGTACTGTGCTGTGCCCATTTATACAGGATAGGAGTAGTAGTACTGAGCTGTGCCCATATATACAGGATAGGATTAGTAGTAGAGTATTGTACTAATTTATACAGGATAGGAGTAGTAGTACTTTGCTGTGCCCATTTATACAGGATAGGAGTAGTAGTGCTGTGCTGTGCCCATATATACAGGATAGGAGTAGTAGTACTGTGCTGTGCCCATATATACAGGATAGGAGTAGTAGTATTGTTCCCATATATACAGGATAGGAGTAGTAGTACTGTGCCCATATATACAGGATAGGGGTAGTACTACTGTGCTGTGCCCTTATATACAGAATAGGAGTAGTAGTACTGTGCTGTGCCCGTATATACAGAATAGGAGTAGTAGTACTATGCCGTGCCCATATATACAGGATAGGAGTAGTAGTACTGTGCCCATATATACAGGATAGGAGTAGTAGTACTGTGCCCATATATACAGGATAGGAGTAGTAGTACTGTGCCCATATATACAGGATAGGAGTAGTAGTAGAGTACTGTACTGATTTATACAGGATAGGAATAGTAGTACTGTGCTGTGCCCATTTATACAGGATAGGAGTAGTAGTACTGAGCTGTGCCCATATATACAGGATAGGATTAGTAGTAGAGTATTGTACTGATTTATACAGGATAGGAGTAGTAGTACTGTGCTGTGCCCATTTATACAGGATAGGAGTAGTAGTACTGTGCTGTGCCCATATATACAGGATAGGAGTAATAGTACTGAGCTGTGCCCATATATACAGGATAGGATTAGTAGTAGAGTACTGTACTGATTTATACAGGATAGGAGTAGTAGTATTGTGCCCATATATACAGGATAGGAGTAGTAGTACTGTGCCCATATATACAGGATAGGGGTAGTACTACTGTGCTGTGCCCTTATATACAGAATAGGAGTAGTAGTACTGTGCTGTGCCCGTATATACAGAATAGGAGTAGTAGTACTATGCTGTGCCCATATATACAGGATAGGAGTAGTAGTACTGTGCCCATATATACAGGATAGGAGTAGTAGTACTGTGCCCATATATACAGGATAGGAGTAGTAGTACTGTGCCCATATATACAGGATAGGAGTAGTAGTAGAGTACTGTACTGATTTATACAGGATAGGAATAGTAGTACTGAGCTGTGCCCATATATACAGGATAGGAGTAGTAGTACTGTGCTGTGCCCATTTATACAGGATAGGAGTAGTAGTACTGAGCTGTGCCCATATATACAGGATAGGATTAGTAGTAGAGTATTGTACTGATTTATACAGGATAGGAGTAGTAGTACTGTGCTGTGCCCATTTATACAGGATAGGAGTAGTAGTACTGTGCTGTGCCCATTTATACAGGATAGGAGTAGTAGTAGAGTACTGTACTGATTTATACAGGATAGGAATAGTAGTACTGTGCTGTGCCCATTTATACAGGATAGGAGTAGTAGTACTGTGCTGTGCCCATTTATACAGGATAGGAGTAGTAGTACTGTGCTGTGCCCATATATACAGGATAGGAGTAATAGTACTGAGCTGTGCCCATATATACAGGATAGGATTAGTAGTAGAGTACTGTACTGAGTTATACAGGATAGGAGTAGTAGTACACTACTATGCTGTGCCCTTGTATACAGAATAGGTGTATAAAATTTATTAGGACTTTTATATAAAATATTTGATAAGAGGGGCACTAAATATAAGAAGAATAGCTTGGGACAGCATTATATAAAACATATTGGGGCAGATTTACTAACCCGGTCCATTCGCGATCCAGCGGCGCGTTCTCTGCGGTGGATTCGGGTCCGGCCGGGATTCATTAAGGCAGTTCCTCCGACGTCCACCAGGTGGCGTTGCTGCGTTGAAGAGCATCAGAACGCACTCAAGTTCACCGGCCTATTCCTAGTGAAGGTACGTGCAAGCTGCGCAACACTTTTTTTAAAAAATGCGGCTGTTTTTTGGAATCCGTCGGGTTTTCGTTCGGCCCCCGATTTCCGTCGCATGCATGCCAGCGCCGATGCGCCACAATCCAATCGCGTGCGCCAAAATCCATGGGCAATACAGGGAAAATCGTCGCAAATCGGAAATATTCGGGTAACACGTCAGGAAAACGCGAATCGGGCCCTTAGTAAATGACCCCCATTGGGGCTCATTTACTAAGGGCTCCGCAGCCGCACTTTTTCCCGACTTTTTCCGTTTTGCATTAAATTCTGCCGGGATTTGGGCACACGCGATCGGATTTCGTCGCTATCTCGCCGCCTTTCATTCGACAGAAGTTGGGGGCGTGGCCGACGGAAAACCCGACGAATTCGGAAAAAACGCGGAATATAAAAAGCGAAGTGTGTCGCAAAATCAAGCACTCACATGCACCAAGAAGAACCAGGTGAACTCCGGCGGACCTCAGCACAGCAGCGACACCTGGTGGACATCGGGCGCACGACCATAGTGAATCGCCAGAAGACCCAAATCTTCGTCGGAGAACGCGCCGCTGGATCGCGACAGGACAGGGTAAGTAAATCTGCCCCAATGATTAGAAGCACTGTAAGACAGTGTAGATGAAATGATTAATTGGAAATTATAAGTCGTCGTTCAGTTCAGTACCCAAAGTATAAGACATGTCGCATGTGAGGTTCTAAATCCCACTTCTGAGTCTTATAACTAATTACTGACTAACTATTTAGACTATTTCTATAATGTCAGTGCCTTATCTTCTTTATGTGGTGCAGCGAGAATACGGAGTAGATGAACGGTCATTAATGCAGCCACTGTAAAAAAGGGTGGGCCCCAGGCACCCCATTCCGACCCATGATGGGTCGGCTGCTCTGTTCAGCTCTGGAGATGACGGAGATTGACAATCCCTCATAAATAGAGCAGCCATAGCATACCTGACCAGCTGCTCTCTACATCTCGAGGTATGAGGGGGGTACCAAGGCCTCGCTAGTGATCCATGAGGGTTGCATCATCGATACCCAAACCAATAAGTAAGTTAGCCCCTATCCTGTGGATAGGGGCTAACATGTATGTTGATGGAGAACCCCTTTAATTTCTCATAAACTCTTTCTGACCCTATAAGGAGGGGGGGGGGGCAATCATCCCATAATCCCATAAAAATCTGTGACTAGAAAAATGAGTACACCTACAGTACATGTCATACAAAGACCATTGCAGTTGTTATTGCTGCTGTCTCATGGCGTAGTCTGTATGTAGTCGTACCATAAGTAGTATTATATTCGCTCTTCATTAGTATTTTTCTGTATAATGCAGTAACTGGTGGTATTTATCCCATCGCCAGGTAAATATGGGAGTAGTAAATGAATAAAGCCATTTGAGACCTGTCTCATACATTTTGAGTGATTCATGAATGGACTTTATTAAGATATTTCTTCTGACTTCTTGAAAGGTTTCACTAGTTTCTTATGATTTACGGAGTAAGATTTTCTAGGAACAGATGGAAACAAAATGCAGAACAGAGAACTTCTGCTCAAATGAGGTTGTGATGACTTCACGCTATCACTAGGGGGCAGTCTTTTGTAATTTTACTGCGTAGTGGTCTAGTAAGTGAGTGAAATACAATTGAAAGAATTTATGAAAACCATAGACATTGAAGCATTCAAAATCTACCCTCAAAATCCAACATGATAAACCTGGGGGACTTACTCATAGATCCATATATTTTTATATATTCTTATATTTGATTTCTTTGGCCTCCTACCTTCTAAAATCAACTTTTAAAATTATGCTTAAGAGTCAAAAAGTGCGATTAAGGAACCCATCTCTGCTGAAGCTTCATAGACTGTTAAACTGTGCAGGAGTGTGTTGAAACTACCACACTCAACACTCTCCCACTGTGTGCTGACACATCCTCAGATTACAGCAAGCAGAGGCAAGGGGAAGTGCTGAGGTAGGGAGGGAGTGGGTACGGGTTAGACATTATAACAGTCTGTGAAGCATAGATAGTAAGAAAACACCCCCTTGAGCCCTTCTGGCTCAATAGCACAATTTTAAAAGTTGAGTTTAGCAGGAAGGATAAGAAATATAAAGAGATCACAGTCACAGTGCCTGGATCTATGAGTAAGTGTCCCTGGTTTATCATGCTTGATATTAGTGGTACATTCCCTTTAAATTAAGAAATACATAAAAATTATATTCATTTGTGATTGCATCACTAAATGATTCCTGTTCTCTCCAAGCTGCCAGGAATCTTTCAATGCTTCATGGGCATTTCCCATGGTGCTGTTTTTGGGTAGCACATTGAATTACTGTATTTCTCTTACATTTCCTGTGCAGCTTTCATGCAGTGCTAGTCGGAGAGGAAGGTAAGGGTCAAAACCTGGAATGGTTTGCCTCTCAAACTTTTTAGCTGGCCACAATGCTTCCTTGGGGCTTGATTTCCCTGCCAGTGATTTCATCTGTGTGTTTATTTGGTTAATCTAGATTTGATTTGCTTACCTTTTGGTTCGTTTTTTGACCATTCCTTGCCTCCTGATTACTCAAACTGTGTCGCTATATTGTTGTGATGTCGGTTTGTACCTTTGCAAACCAATGGGTTTCTGATTTAGTCTCTTGGTATCCCTTCTTCCTACCCCTCACATTATATCATTATAGGCAATATCTCTTAGTTGAGGATGGTAATCTAGGGCAGTTTCCCCTCTTGATCTGACAATGTACAAGCCAATGCATGTACTTACACTCACCGGCCACTTTATTAGGTACACCTGTCCAACTGCTCGTTAACACTTAATTTCTAATCAGCCAATCACATGGCAGCAACTCAGTGCATCTAGGTATGTAGACATGGTCAAGACAATCTCCTGCAGTTCAAACCGAGCATCAGTATGGGGAAGAAAGGTGATTTGAGTGCCTTTGAACGTGGCATGGTTGTTGGTGCCAGAAGGGCTGGTCTGTGTGTTTCAGAAACTGCTGATCTACTGTGATTTACACACACAACCATCTCTAGGGTTTACAGAGAATGGTCCGAAAAAGAAAAAACATTCAGTGAGCTGCAGTTCTGTGGGCGGAAATGCCTTGTTGATGCCAGAGGTCAGAGGAGAATGGGCAGACTGGTTTGAGCTGATAGAAAGGCAACAGTGACTCAAATCGCCACCCGTTACAACCAAGGTAGGCAGAAGAACATCTCTGAACGCACAGTACGTCGAACTTTGAGGCAGATGGGCTACAGCAGAAGAAGACCACACCGGGTGCCACTCCTTTCAGCTAAGAACAGGAAACTGAGGCTACAATTTGCACAAGCTCATCGAAATTGGACAGTAGAAGATTGGAAAAACGTTGCCTGGTCTGATGAGTCTCGATTTCTGTTGCGACATTCGGATGGTAGGGTCAGAATTTGGCGTCAACAACATGAAAGCATGGATCCATCCTGCCTTGTATCAACGGTTCAGGCTGGTGGTGGTGGTGTCATGCTGTGGGGAATATTTTCTTGGCACTCTTTGGGCCCCTTGGTACCAATTGAGCATCGTTGCAACGCCACAGCCTACCTGAGTATTGTTGCTGACCATGTCCATCCCTTTATGACCACAATGTACCCAACATCTGATGGCTACTTTCAGCAGGATAGTGCGCCATGTCATAAAGCTGGAATCATCTCAGACTAGTTTCTTGAACATGACAATGAGTTCACTGTACTCAAATGGCCTCCACAGTCACTAGATCTCAATCCAATAGAGCATCTTTGGGATGTGGTGGAACGGGAGATTCGCATCATGGATGTGCAGCCGACAAATCTGCGGCAACTGTGTGATGCCATCATGTCAATATGGACCAAAATCTCTGAGGAATGCTTCCAGCACCTTGTTGAATCTATGCCACGAAGAATTGAGGCAGTTCTGAAGGCAAAAGGGGGTCCAACCCGTTACTAGCATGGTGTACCTAATAAAGTGTTTAATAAAGTGTTTCTCCTATATAATTCCCCCGCAGTCCAATATTACAGATTACCTTACCATAATACTGTTTGTAAACTACCATCCTCCCTGATGTCTGAATGCAGACATGTTTACATTTATATTACAATTACTGCTTGCCAAACACAAAGCTTTAGGTATAAAAACACATCTGTGTTCCAGGAGGAGAGTCTGTAGGTGCCCCCCAAAACGCATTTTAAAACACAATTCAATCGCATCTTGTGCATATGGTCTCAGCCTGCGTTCTCATTATGTGTTCACATTGGGGTCATTGACTAAGGGACTGAATCGCGTTTTTACCGGGGGCTACCCGAATTTTTTCCGTTTTGCGCCGTTTTTCCCTGAATTGCCCCAGGTTTTTGGCGCATGCGATCGGATTGTGGCGCATCGGCGCCGGTGTGCACGCAACGGAAATCGGGGGGCGTGGCCAAACGCAAAACCCGACGGATTCGGAAAAACCGCCACATTTAATAAAAAAATAAAATGTCGCTGGACACGCGCTTACCTGCACCCAGCAACGGATCGTGAACTCCGGCGGACTTCAGTGTCAGAGGAACTACCTTAGTGAATCGCCAAAAGACCCGAATCCACCGCAGAGAACACGCCGCTGGATCGCGAATGGACCGGGTTAGTAAATCTGCCCCATTATGTGTGTGGGACCAAAATGCACCTCAATACATGCGTGTTTTTACTTTAATTAATACTTATGTGTTTTGGGAAGCGTTTTGCCTGATGTATTTGCTGTGTCTTTCAAAACACAATGAAAATATATTCTGTAAAAGCGGCCTAAGAAGATAAAGATTATATTTCCATATAGCAGTAGGTGGGCCCCCAGAATCAATATCACTGGTGGGCCCTAGGCCCCCCAGTCTGACCCCAAGTGCAATACAATCCTGCAATATAAATCCATATTTCACAGTTCTTCTGCTACTAACAACATACACAGAGGTCTGATTACATGTCTCTCCAGGAACAATACCTAACACTGGCTGCAGTCTATATGGTACATCACACAGGTCTTCAGGGTACCAAAAGTCATAAATCTTGGTCTGTATGTGGGACCGACCTGATCCCCTATCACCTGAATGAGGTGCAGGCCAGTAAATTCTCTGACAAACAGACCAAGTTATCACCTGCCCCATCACATCTGCACTGGACAAAACAGCTGCTATCAACTGCCACAAGAAAGGGTTAATATTTTTCTGTGTGTATTGAAATGACGTTGTCTTGTTTACCATGACATCACTGGATTCTGAAAATATGGGACACACCCAAGATAGCCCTCACCTCATTGGCTGTTGTATTGTGATATCACTTGCTCTTATGACATCACGAGGCTATATAAACCCGGAACACAGCTACACACACTCAGGCTCCATTTTGGATTCTTTCCTATTGGATTATTTCCTCGGAGTGCGCTTTATTTTAAAGACTTTGGGTTTTGGGAATTGGGTATTTTTGGGGAAGGTGAGACGGAGAGGAGCATTGGTGGCTCCAGAGATGTCGCCCCTTTCTGGAGAGAAGGAGAGTGACATGAAGATGCAGAGCAAAGAGACTTATAGACCAAACTCTAGCTCCAGAATGGCTGAGACTCCAAGCCGCAAAACATCCACAGTGAGTAGTTCTCTGTTTCTCCAAGGCCATGTCCCCTCAATCCACACTGATGGAGAACAGAAGAGAAAAATCGAAGACCTGATTGAGGCCATGAAAAAATTAAAAATTGTTGAAAATGGAGCTCCTCCATCATCTAACACCATAGCTAGGAGTGACCGCTCCAGAAAAGCTGAGACCACAAGCTGCAGAACATTTACAGTGAGTAGTTCCCCACTGCAAGGCCAGGTCCCCTCAAACCATCCTGATGGAGAACAGATGAGAAAAATTGAAGACCTGATTGAGGCCATGAAAAAATTAAAAATTGATGAAAATGGAGCTCCTCCATCATCTAAGACCAACGTTTCTCAGGGTCTGGCAACCTTCATTCTCCACCAAAAACTTGCCAAACAGGCTTCTGGATGTGCCTTTCTGGAATCAGTGAAGAACAAAAATACTACCATGAAGAAGGTAGACAACACAAAAAGTGAGAGTGAGGAGCCTGATGGACTAAACAAGAAACCCATCAACAGGAGTGATCGCTCCAGAAAAGCTGAGACCTTGAGCTGCAAAACATCCACAGTGAGTAGTTCCCTGTTTCTCCAAGGCCAGGTCCCCTCAAAGCATCCTGATGGAGAACAGAAGACAAAAATCGAAGACCTGATTGAAGCCATGAAAAAATTTAAAATTGATGATAATGGAGCTGTGGTATCACCTAACACCATCGCTCATCAAGGTCTCGTCCCCTCAACTCCGCCAAAAAGAGGACATAAGAGAAAATTTTCAGACCTTGATGAAAATATTGTATCACGCTTCATTTTCCACAAGGAACTTGGCAATGGGTGTTTTGGATGTGTCTACCTGGCATCAGTCAAGAACAAAAATACCACCATGGCCATTAAAGTAATCGCCAAGAACCAAGTAGACAACTTGCTGCAGGAGAGCAGAGTGTTGAGGCGCACATCTGGAAAACCTTACCTGTGCAGTGCCTTTGCAGCCTTCCAGACCAGATCTTACGCCTTCCTGGTCATGCAGTATCTCCCTGGTGGCAGCTTGGAGGAAGTTCTGGAGGCTAGGGGACCCTTGGATGTTAATACTGCCGCCCTATGTACAGCACAAGTCATCTGTGGTTTACAACATCTGCACGAGATTGGCGTAATTCACCGGGACCTAAAAACAGAAAACATCCTCATTGACCGCCAGGGCCACAGCAGGATATGTGACTTCGGGTATGCAGCAGAAAACGTCTTTGGAGCCATGACTATCTTTGGATTAGCCGGAGCCCCATACTACAATCCGCCTGAGATGCTGACTGGGAATGCCTATGGTTCATCTGCAGACTGGTGGGCATTCGGAGTGCTGCTATATCGACTCCTGACCAACAACTTTCCCTTCTCTGGAGGGAACAATCTCCTGGAGTATCGGCAGGTGGTGTTAGAGAAGGAGCCCACCTACCCCCATCATCTTAGTGATGAGGCAAAAGACATCTTGCCAAAACTGCTTTGCAGGGATTGCCACAGACGTCTAGGTTGGCACGGTGACATTCGGCAACACCCCTTCTATAGCGGCATTGATTGGGTGAAAGTAGAAGATAAGACCATCAGTCCACCTTTCCCACCTGCGTTGGACCAGAACAATATCTCTCCCACAAGCCATCCCTTGGATCTGTCCTTCTTACAAGATGAAGAAGATGAGGACTGCCTATCAAATGCCGACCACATCCCTGACTTTTCATTTGAGGAGGCTTATTGGCCTCTATAGACGGCCATAATTACATACCAAATCTGACCGCCGAGTCTCAAGGTGATATTAGGCCCCACCCATAATCACTGGAGGCAGCGCCATTATTATCATCATCATCATCATCATCCAGTGCTGCACGTGGATGTGGGACGCCAATCAGCAGTCACCATGCAGGTACAGGACTCTGCTGCTTTTATACTTTTGTGCTTATTAGTGACATTTTTGTCTACGTCTGTGTCTCCAATTAAAGCAGTTTCCCATTGCAACCATTTTTTTTAGCAGGAGCAGCCTAACAAGTGTAAGATTTGCTCTTGTATATTGTCTGACATAATGAGAGGAAATCCAGCAAAGGCCTCATTTATCCATTGTTACCCATAACAACCAATCACAGAGTAGCTTTCATTTTACTACAGCTAATTAAGAAATGAAAGCTGAGTTCTGATGGGTTGCTATGATAACTGAGGCCCAGTATCTATTCTGTATCCACTGGTTGTGGAGTCCATCTTTTATTCTTTTTGTTCTCCATTTTGTCATGTTCAGTATTTGTATATGTATATATGTCACTACCCATTACCTCATCTTATTTCTCCTCAGATTTCACAGAGAATCTCCAGGAAGCTGCATCCTATCTCTGAGCACAATTATCGCATAAACTCTTTAATGACTCTACAGTCTCAGCTGAGACCGCATTGCAATTGAGTATGGTACATATATACTTATATATAGTTATATTCTTGTACATACTGTAAGGGGCAGTACTATAGTAGTTATATTCTTGTACATACTGTAAGGGGCAGTACTATAGTAGTTATATTCTGGTACATAGGGATTAGTATTATAGTAGTTATATTTTTGTACATAAGGCGCAGTATTATAGTAGTTATATTCGTGTACATAGGGGGCAGTATTATAGTAGTTATATTCCTGTACATAGGGGGCAGTATTATAGTAGTTATATACTTGTACATAGGAGGCAGTATTATAGTAGTTATATTCTTGTACATAGGGGCAGTATTATAGTAGTTATATTCCTGTACATAGGGGGCAGTATTATAGTAGTTATATTCTTGTACATAGGGGGCAGTATTATAGTAGTTATAGTCTTGTACATAGGGGGCAGTATTATAGTAGTTATATTCCTGTACATAGGGGGCAGTATTATATTAGTTATATTCCTGTACATAGGGGGCAGTATTATAGTAGTTATATTCTTGTACATAGGGGGCAGTATTATAGTAGTTATATTCCTGTACATAGGGGGCAGTATTATAGTAGTTCTATTCTTGTACATAGGGGGCAGTATTATAGTAGTTATATTCTTGTACATAGGGGGCAGTATTATAGTAGTTATATTCCTGTACATAGGGGGCAGTATTATAGTAGTTATATTCCTGTACATAGGGGGCAGTATTATAGTAGTTATATTCTTGTACATAGGGGGCAGTATTATAGTAGTTATATTCTTGTACATAGGGGGCAGTATTATAGTAATTATTCCTGTACATAGGGGGCAGTATTATAGTAGTTATATTCTTGTACATAGGCGGCAGTATTATAGTAGTTATATTCTTGTACATAGGGATTAGTATTATAGTAGTTATATTTTTGTACATAAGGCGCAGTATTATAGTAGTTATATTCTTGTACATAGGGGGCAGTATTATAGTAGTTATATTCCTGTACATAGGGGGCAGTATTATAGTAGTTATATACTTGTACATAGGAGGCAGTATTATAGTAGTTATATTCTTGTACATAGGGGCAGTATTATAGTAGTTATATTCCTGTACATAGGGGGCAGTATTATAGTAGTTATATTCTTGTACATAGGGGGCAGTATTATAGTAGTTATAGTCTTGTACATAGGGGGCAGTATTATAGTAGTTATATTCCTGTACATAGGGGGCAGTATTATATTAGTTATATTCCTGTACATAGGGGGCAGTATTATAGTAGTTATATTCTTGTACATAGGGGGCAGTATTATAGTAGTTATATTCCTGTACATAGGGGGCAGTATTATAGTAGTTCTATTCTTGTACATAGGGGGCAGTATTATAGTAGTTATATTCTTGTACATAGGGGGCAGTATTATAGTAGTTATATTCCTGTACATAGGGGGCAGTATTATAGTAGTTATATTCCTGTACATAGGGGGCAGTATTATAGTAGTTATATTCTTGTACATAGGGGGCAGTATTATAGTAGTTATATTCTTGTACATAGGGGGCAGTATTATAGTAATTATTCCTGTACATAGGGGGCAGTATTATAGTAGTTATATTCTTGTACATAGGCGGCAGTATTATAGTAGTTATATTCTTGTACATAGGGGGCAGTATTATAGTAGTTATATTCTTGTACATAGGGGGCAGTATTATAGTAGTTATATTCTTGTACATAGGGGGCAGTATTATAGTAGTTATATTCTTGTACATAGGGGGCAGTATTATAGTAGTTATATTCTTGTACATAGGGATCAGTATTATAGTAGTTATATTCTTGTACATAGGGGGCAGTATTATAGTAGTTATATTCTTGTAAATAGGGGAAGTTTTATAGTAGTTATATTCTTGTACATAGGGGCAGTATTAAAGTTGTAATATTCTTGGTGCTGTCATTCGGAGTATAGATGGAAGTTCTGGATCCCCCGTTGTCCACCACTTCCTGGACTACAGCCTCTTCTCTCCCTCTCAGATCAGCTACAACAGAGAAGAGATGATGGAGAGACATAGGTTCAGCGATGCAGAAATCACGTAAGGATCAGACATTTGTTATAGGGTAAAAAACCAACAATGGGTTGTCACAGCCTCGCCCATGTTACCCTAAACAGAAGAATCAGTATAGGGGCGCATACATCTCAGTAACATCTGCTGCTCCTGATGTCTCATATGACAGCAGATCCTAGGATTTTGGGGTCACCTATTTCTGTCACTTCCAACATTTTTTTCATCGCTGCCGGCTCTCCGTGCCGTTTTAAAGAAGCCGCACCGCGGAGAGCCGGCAGCGATGCAATGCTGCCGGCTTCTTCTACAATGTGTCTGCTGGCGGGGGCGTGCTGGGGATGTGTCGGCACGCCCCCTAATGAATAACGCCGACTGCCAGTGCGCCGGATGCACGATCCGACCTCTTACTTGGTAAGAGGTCGGATCGTTTTAAATCCATTTACTGCACATAAATTTAAAAAAAAACCGCTAGGGAGAAAGGGGCTGGGGGGAGGATTATGGGGGGCACATTTGCTCTGTGGGTTTTCCGCGGTGACAGGTCCTCTTTAAATACTGTCACTATGCAGAAAACACGACCAAATATAGCTATTTACATGGAATAATAAAATAGTTGTAGATTTGTGGGCGGTGAAAAATGAAAACACAAAAGCATAAAAGAGCCTGGTCGCTAAAGGGTTGGTCTAATCCCCAACTCCAATGCTCCGCTTTCAGGTTCAGATGGCTGAAAGTGCCACCCCCCTTCAGTGATTTCTGCTTCCTTCACTGTGTTTTGTTGTAAGTTCTTCTGTTACGTGAGAGGAAGACAAAACACATCAGTTATAGTCGCCATTGTTTTCAATAGGTGTTTAGAAAACATCAGATTTTTTTATGGAAAGAGAACTTCTTATAAAAGAGGGGTGACCCCATAACAAAATTTTCTATATGGCCCCTGTGAATGTTTGCTGCATTTTGGAGTCTCAAAAGTCCAGATCTGAATCTGGTTATTCCCGAAGGTGAACCACACTTTTCTTGTCATCTTGCAATTCATAAAATTTTTAATAAAAATAAATAAAAGTTAGCACAGTCCCACAAATGGTATCAATGTAAACGTCATGTCGCCCTACAAAAAATGACACTTTAAACAGTATGGAGTAATTTTTTTCATACAAAAGGTTTTCAACTTTTAAAACCTAATAAAACCAAATAAAATTTGGTATCCCCATAATTGCCAAAGATTAAAGAGGAGTTAAACAGACAGGCGATTTGGGTGTCATCCCACACCCTGGGCCTAACATCCTCCGATCTCTGTTGAATAGTTCTTATCTCCTTCTTGCTCTGCACAGGACAGAAAGCTCTTGTCTCACAGATCAGTCACTCTGATATAAAGAAGTCCTCCGCACAGATCTGTCTACTAGAAAACCTCCCACAGCTCTGCGCTTAGGAATGGAGTATCAGATCCATGACATGATCGTGGCCGGGCTAGTGGACTGGTGAGTGGTGGCATCAGAGGGGTCACACACAACATATCGTGTCCTATTCCTTCATCCAGTCGTGTACTATGGGGTCTTCTCTCTTGCAGCGTTCCTACGCCTTGTGGGACCCTCCTCTAGGACACATAGCCCCGCACTCTCACCATCCCTGTGCCTTACAATTCACTTTCCTGCCAGCTGTGGAGCCGTGACAAGAGGAGCTGAACAGTGACCCCCATCATACAGAGGACTACAATGAATTTATGAGAATTATAATAAATTCATCTCATTTATTCATCACTTCTATGTCTGATGTCTGGATTATTCTAGATACGATTACCATCTGTGTGTGATATAGAGGGATGTGCTATATGGGGGCCATGAGATACTGGGGTCAACACTGCATCCACTATTCAGTAATTATGAGACGATTTATTAGTCCCTGTCCCCCCCACTCTCTGACTCTACATCTGCTACTGTGAAATGTATATAGACTCCACACAATGTATACAAGATATTGGGTCACTACGTATATTCTAGGTATGACTGCAAGGCCCATTAGAGACACCTGGGCCGGCACCAGCACTGGGCATAAGGAATCCATAAGGTTGAGGGGGGGCGGTATCTAAGGATTTCATAGGGTGTGAGCGGGTTGTTGAGTATGATAAATTAGGGAACAAGAGATGGTTTTAGTTTCAGAATTTTTAATGCTGCCACGTGAGGTCACTGCAAAGGGGCCTATTGAGGCTCTGTCGCCCCCCTACTGAAACCTGAAGCCAACCCTGAGAGATCCTGAGGGGAATTTATTAATACTGACATTTAACTTTAAAATCCCCCTCGCTTGCCCATATCTTAAAAGAGCCTGCGGTTAAGTGCGCAATTTCCGCCACATCAGACCAGGCTATAGTCTCCAAAGTGGCGGATAAGGAGAGATTTGCATGTTTTCTGAGCCAAATTTTTATCTGTTTTAAGTAGCAACAGGACTGTAAAATATGGATTTATATTCCAGGACAGGGCTGCATTGGGGACGTGTCCTCACACTGCTATGCTATGTGCTCTCTGCATTGAACTGCTATATGGAAAGTTTTCTGTCGGACTTTGCACGCTCTTGCTAGTCTAAACTGCTTGCATAGGTATTTAAGAAGTGTCTGCACCACAATTGCACCTTTTGTGGCACAGCTGCACTAGTTTTCATAGGACACAAATTTCTGCACTGAAGGAGGCGTTCCAGACCGTGCACCAGATTTAACATGAAAAGTCAGACAGAATTGTGTTGAATACCCTATGTTAAAGGTGCACCAAAAAAAAGAGTGGTGCACTCAGTCGGGACAGTGCAGGGATCGCCAGATTCATGAAGATTCAGAAATCCTGAATGTGGTGCAATGACTTTTGGTTTTTCCTTTGCTGTAAGCCAAAATCATCAGCATTTACATAAATAAACACCTAGAAAAGTTCACTATGTTTGTAACGACTCTGTATAATATATTTTGTTGCACTTTTTGAATTGAATTACTGAAAGAAATAACTTTTTGATGTTATTCTTTTTGAGAAACACTTGTATCTTTCTATGAAGCTTGAGAGCGTAGTTTTGTATCTAGGTTGTAAGCTACATTGTTTTACAGTGCAGTCATATTTTTTTTTGACCTTTTATATTAGTTTGGTTGGATAGCCCCTTTAAAAGAAATCTACTTTCTGAAGTAGATTCCGTTGTAGATTTTCCATACCCAAACCTTTTTTAGGTAAAACTTTTAGTATCCCATCCTGAAATAAAACTTTATTTTATCCTTATGCAAATTAATTGCAGGGGCGAGGAGTAGCATCCGTGAACTCCAGAGGCAGAGGCTTCTTCACCTTCCGCCTACCCGCCCTACGCTTTCTCTTTGTGTACATCTCGGGCAGCAGGCGAGCTCTGGGCATGTCCAGTAGCTCCTATTCGATGGATATTAAATGGAAAAAAGTCTCTGGCGGGCACAGCCCCAACGATACTGCCGACAGCCCAACGCGTGCCCGACTCTCCAGGGGCAGGGGTGATCACGGCAGGACTTTCCAGCGGTGCTCAATCAATGTATATAAGAGGATATCCATACATAAACATAGAGAAAGATGATGGCACTCACCGGTTCCAAAAGCAGGAAAAGCGTCCTTTATTGGTGTGGAAGCATGCAGGGGGGTAAACGGGGCAACGGGGCCGTTTCACGCACTGTGGTGCTTTCTCAAGCCGATCGGCTTGAAACTGCCCCGTTGCCGGAACCTGTCTGTTTACCCCCCTGCATGCTTCCCCACCAATAAAGGACGCTTTTCCTGCTTTTGGAACCGGTGAGTGCCGTCATCTCTCTCTATGTTTATGTATGGGTAACCTATTCGATGGATCATTGCGCCTGCGCACTACACTTGCGCAGGACTCATCTGCAGCCAGTGACGTGCCGGAAAAGGAAACACAGAGAGAGTAGGGGCATCTCAAGAGACTTCAGGGGGTGCGGAGAAGCCTTCACCTCCGGAGCTCACAGAGGCTACTCCATGCCCACAGTTGCACCTGCAATTAATTTTCATTAGGATAAAATAAAGTTTTATTTCCGAATGGGATAGTAAAAGTTTTAGCTAAAATCAGTTTGGGGATGGTGCAGGGAGCCAAAATCTACCACAGGAACTACAAGATCCCCCTTGGTAGGTTTCCTTTAAAGGGAACTTGTTATCTACTTTTATTTCACTAAACTAGCAGCACCCTTAGGTAGGGTATGAAATAGCCTCTCTAGTATTAAAGGGACATTGTTAGTTAAAAGAAGGTGACAGATTCCCTTTGTACTGTGTGTAATGATTTCTAATCCTCACATCAGCAGTCCGATGACTGAGGACCATGCTGAATGATGCTGGTTTATCTCTCCTCAGCCCACAGTTCTACAATTACCAGTTGAGGACTACTTTCAGCAGATGTCTACAGGGTAATGTCTAGGAGGAAACTTCAATAAGCTTCAGATCTTTGCTCTTCTGATATGTCTGGGGAAGCCGCCAGCTCTTTCAGTACTTTCCATTACATGCATCTGGTATCTATGGGTTTACAATTCGCAGACAGTCCTCTCATACATTATGTAATTTATTGAGATATACATTATAGAAACATTTCTTAACAATCTTTGCTCTGTTGAGAGTTACATTTGGCATATTTAGTCCTTGCAATAAGATACCTCCAATTAGAAGGAACATTCCTTTTCAGGATGCTCTCCAATAATAATATGGTGTTATACACGGCTGAATTTGTAAGAAAGTCTGATGGGAATACTTTTGTTTTGCTTCTTCCACAATTCTGAGAATGTTGTCCCGAAGATACTTCTGTCCTGATGCATTTGTTCTAAAGAGAGAGGCTTTGAGCACCAAGTAGTTTGCCAAAGGAGACAAAATAGGCACAAGTTGCCTAAATAAAATCAGAGACAGCCATGTCTGAACTCTTAGTGGGAAGCTTGTGACACTGGTGTATGTACTTTTAGCGGAACAACAATCACAGAGCATCTCTTATTTTTCATAATAATGCTTGTAAATGAAAAATGTCCTGTGATTGGTTGGTGGTGGCAACTTATTGAAAGTTAATGCACTACCACTCCCATCTACATCTCCCCATATCTCCTTCCTCTTGTCAGCATTCAGCACTTAATGTCATGTGACTAGGGTGATGTCATCCAAGGTCATTTACCCAGAAAGATTTGCAGAGTCAACCCCATGTATGTTTCTGATCACATGAAATCATTGAATGCCTTCTTGGACTTCTACCCCTCCCCATACCTCCATGGACTTCTACCCCTCCCCATGGAGGCATGCTGTAATTTCATGTGATCAAATACATACATGGTGTAGATGTTGCAAATCATAGCTCTCTTGTGACAGTAAAAATAGAAACCCGCACAGCAAATCTATAATTGAAGTATATCTGAGAGGGCCACCACACTCTAATTCCAAATATATCAACAAAAGAAGAGACCAAGAGGAGTGTCTATAGGCCAAGATATATATACAAATATATATACAATATATATACAGATATATATACAAATCTTTATTTATATCATATCATTGCAAAACATGCATAAATCTTAAAAACACCTAAAACGTACAAAAGTACATGCAATTTGACCCATGTATATAACCACAATAGGTCTATACAAAACACATGACCCTATATTGTCAATAAATGAGTAGCCTGATTTTGCCCTGTGAATAAGGTATATGTAGAAGGGAGCTGGTATGACACAGTGGTTGGTCGAAATAAACCGCTAGCAATTCCCTTTAACAAAATGCATATGGTATGACAGGAACAGAATCAAACTCAAAAGAAGCACACTCAAGAGTGAACACAGATTAATTGCTAG
The DNA here is from genome assembly GCF_040894005.1 of Engystomops pustulosus. NCBI lineage: Eukaryota > Metazoa > Chordata > Amphibia > Anura > Leptodactylidae > Engystomops > Engystomops pustulosus. The sequence continues at coordinate 149,451,898 of NC_092416.1, read as the reverse complement.
TATTTGGTTACCCATCCATATGATAAGCCTGGAGTGGAACGTGTGCAAAGGGTGATGTGGGCAAAAGTCCCCACGCGTTTCGTCGCTGGATGCGACTTCCTCAGGGGTCCATATTGTAATGGCGGACCACAGTCCGGCATATATACACATGTGCCCCTCCCCAGGGTGAAATTATAGCCACTCACGTACCTCCCATAGATGTAACAGCTGTGCGTTTAAGCTCTAAAAATTCGCGGCTGCGCGGCCGCCATCCGCTGGTCATGTGACCTATTACCAGTCTCGCGAGAACTAAGTCATGTGACAAGTCGCGCGGGACTTGTGAGCCGACGGCACAGCGCATGCGCACACCCTACCATTACATCGCGTAGCCGATGAATATACATTATTCATTAGTCGTGAGGTAATGCGAATTCCATTCATTGCTGGCTAAGCAATAGGTCCATACAGAATATTATATTGCACCAAAATATAAAGTCGGTTTAAATTTCTCAAGTAATTTGGAGTAATGTATGAACCTGTTCAGCAAATAAAAGTATTGTATAAACCTGTAGGGGGTAATAGGAAGTGAGTTATGGCTAGCACCCTGGGGAGGGAAATTAAAAATAAATGCATGTTATGCAGACAAACTTAATAATCAGTATTTCCAAAACAGATCGTAAATATAACGGATAACTCCATCTGATTATATGCCATCCATGTTGACATCAGAACGTCAGCAGTCAATTCAGTGAGAAAAATTTCCTAAAAATAGTAATTTAGAAGTTGATTTTGTTGGGGAGGTGAGTATCTTCCACAGGTGTTCGTTCAATTTGTGCTACATTATCTTGCAGTAGAAGATTTGTGTCCTTCACAGTTTAGTTCCCTTATTCATAGTTCGATCTTCCTCTCAGTCCATTGAATCCCATGATGTATCCCCAGTCCCAGGCGGGGTGGAAGCTCCTATCAGAGAAGACTCAGGATGCTGTAGGAAAGGATTTCTGTAAGCTGGATCAAAGTTCCGGGTAAGTATTCGTAGGATGTTAAGGTAGTTGGAAATGGTCAAATAGGGACTCCACTCGAGTTATTCTTAAAGAGAAAGTATATTGTTGTTGTTATTATTAACAATCCAACTGTTTGTTACATTATATGGAAAGTGGATCATAGTGTGCTACAAAGAAAAGGGGAAGAAGGGAGAAAAGAAAGGGTAAGTGCAGAGGAAGGAGAAAGAGGGAAAAGAGTGGGGAGACCAAGGACATACGTGAGAGTGAGTGGTAGAGAAGAGTAGTGTTGATGTGGGGCCCAAGTGAGCCAAAGAGTGTGTGGACCTAGAGGGTCGAAGTGCAAAAGTGCTAGGGGACCATAAGGATCCAGACTATAAGGGGAGTGCCCTCCCAGAAGGGTGAGGTGATAGGGGACCATAAGGGTCCAAAACTAAAAGAAAGGTGCCCACCCAGAAGAGTTGCATGTAATGCAGTGTAGTATAAAGTAACTAACTGTTGCTATTATATTACCCCAGAAGTGTATGTACATGCTCTACCATTATGTGTAACCTCCTTGAGATATCAGATATATACCAATAAATACCCACCAGGATGCAATATTGGAAAATATATATGTGTAAAGTGCAGACTAACTAAGAAATCTATATCTGTGTATGTGAGCAGTGGTGCAATATAGTAATGAAAAGGTGGATATACCTATATAATACTCACCAGCGACTGGATGCACCTTCTATCGCTGTTTATAAAATCCTGTAAAAAGGAGATCTTCATTGATACCTGTGGGTGCAATACATCCTAAGTTATAAATCCAGCGGGCCTCCCTTCGTAGTAATTCGGGAACCAAGTCTCCACCACGTATGTTACTCTGTACCAGATCCAACCCCACTACTCTGATTCCATGTGTCAAACCCCCATGGAAGAGTCTGAAGTGTGTTGCAACAGTGGAGAGGACCTTACCCTGATTGAAGTATTTCGTGGAGTTCCGCATACTCGAGAGATGCTGCTGTATCCTCTTTCTTAACTCTTGTGTTGTCTGGCCCACATAGATTTTTCCACACGGACATATGAGGCCGTAAATCACATTTTTGCTCTTGCAGTTGATGTAATGGTAAAGTTCAAAAGATCTGTGGTTGGTAGGGTTAGTCACCCGTTTCAGCGGTGTCATCAAGGGACAAACCATGCATTCCCCACATGCATATGAACCCTTTATCTTCTCTCCACGTCCCAAAGATCTTCTATTTCGTTGGAAGTGGCTTCTTGTCAGGTTGTCTTTCAAATTTTTTGCTCTTCTTGCAATCAAGGATGGTTTTTCAGAAATCCAAGAGTTTAAGCGTTTTTCAGCTCTCAAGATATTCCAGTTGTTCTCAAAAATTTTCCTGACTTCTTCCCATTGATTGTTATAAGTAGTTATAACTCCCAATTTAAACTCTGTGGCTTTTTCACGTGGTCTCAAGAGTTGATCACGACTGCTGTGTGCAGTTCTGAGGTATGCTTTGGAGATCACTCTCCTTGGGTATCCCCTATGCCTAAAACGGTCCGTCAGGTCACTTGCATTTCTGCGAAAATCATTGGTGGTGCAGTTCCTCCTGATGCGGGTGAACTGTCCCACCGGTATGTTATCCTTCAGATGTCGTGGGTGGAAACTCCCATAATGTAGAAGCGAGTTTGTAGAGGTCTTTTTCCTGTAAAGATCAGTGTGTAGATGTTGGTCACGGATTAGTATCTTCAAGTCCAGGAAGTCAATGCTCTCCTGTGAGAAATGTGAAGTGAGAAAGATGTTCAATCCATTGTTGTTAAGGCCACTGATAAATTCTTCACAAATATTCAATGGTCCATTCCACAGCAGGAGGACGTCATCGATAAATCTATACCATCCCAGCACATGCTGGGTGAACAGTTCCGATGGGTACACGTGCGCGTCCTCCCACCAACCCAAGAACAGGTTGGCGTAGGAGTGCGTGCAACGTGCACCCATCGCTGTTCCAGAAATCTGTCTGAAAAACTTGGAGTCAAAAGTGAAATAACTCTGTCTTAACACGAACTCCATGAGTTCCAGAAGAAAGGAGTCATGCCTACGGTCACCCGTGCAACACTTGTCTAAATAGTAGGCTATGGCTCTCAGCCCATCCTGGTGTGCTATGTTGGTGTAGAGCGCTTCCACATCAAGTGTCACAATCCAGGTGTTCTTGGGTATGGTCACATTACAAATCTTCCCAATTAGGTCAGATGAGTCTCTGATGTAGGAGCGTAGCTTCAATACCAGTGGTTGCAAAAAATGATCTATATACATGCAGGCCCTCTCACACAGTCCCCCTATACCTGACACAATTGGTCTTCCAGGAGGCCGTGTGAGAGACTTATGGACCTTAGGGAGCATGTAAAAGGTAGGTGTAGGTAGGATTTTGGACTTTCAGGAAGCGGTGTTCACTTTTGGTTATTATGCCATAATTATGGGCTGCATCTAGTAGTTGGTCCATCTTTTTCTGGAAAATCTGGGTCGGGTCAGAAGGTAGGGGGGTATAGTAAACTGTATTGTTGAGTTGGTGTCTAGCCTCATCAATATACATTTCAATTGGCCAGAGTACTATATTCCCCCCTTTGTCCGCCTCCTTAATCAGGAAGGCCGGATTGTTCCTCAAAGATTTAATTGCCATCCTTTCATTATGGGTCAGGTTCTCATGGGTGTGTCTATTCGGTGGTAGGGCCTCAATGTCACGTACAACCTGGTTATAAAACAGTTGTAGGGCCGGGACCAGCCCCAAATTTGGGGTGATCTGAGATGGCACACGGAGAGGGCATGGTTGCCTACCTGTACGTTCTTGTTGTTCATTTTCATGTAGTAAATCAAGAAGGTCTTTAAAGGTTTGTCGATCTTCCTCAGGGAAGTTCTCAATGAGTGACGGCTGTTGGTATAGTACTTTAAAAGATACCTGTCTACAGAAAAGAAAAATGTCCTTTATTAATTCAAATTTATGAAGTCTATTCATTGGGGAAAAAGTGAGACCTTTACTCAGGACCTTAGTCTCGTCAGCATTTAAGACGTAAGATGACAAATTGATAATACATAAATCAGCTCTGTTGGTACCTGAGGTCTCAGAGGTAGGTTCTAAGTGCGTTTCTTGCCCCTCTTGTATGTGGGGGATCTGGTCGCATGTCCTGGCCGCCTCTTCCTGGTGTTTATGGGGTCTTGACCTACCCCGTCTGATCTTGCCTCCATGTCGCTGCTTCCTGATAAAAAATCATCACTTGATGTGTTGTCTTGTATAGATGTTGTTTTTCGGGGGCCCCTGAACATCCTCCTGCGATTACCCTTATGATTCCAATGGTATGCACGGTGCCTCTCATAGTCTGTCTTGTCCCTGCACATTTTAGTTTTTTTACCCTGAATTACGTTCTTTTCCAATTTATCGATAACTTCCTTCAATTCAATTTTGAAGGGTTGTACCAATGTGGTCTGATCAAATGAGTTGAGTTTGTTTTCCAACCCCTTAATCTGCTCTCGAGTTTGTGCCATAAGTTCCTTGTCGTGTGTCAACAACATGTGCATGATGATGTGGGAACACTGTGCCAAACCCCTCTCATAGCTCTTTCTCAATGTTTCACACAGCATGTTCTAGTAGTTAGACCTGACAATCAGTAATAAGGAGGCAATAAGGGCAATGTAAATAAAATTTACTATGCACTACTACTCACTACATTGTACTCATTTATTATATTGTGTGTTGCACATACGTTTACAGACTGATTTTTGTAACATTGCAGCCATTGAAAGGAACCATTTAGGGATAAGGGCAATGCTTTTTAATAATAGTTTTGATAAAATATATATTTTGGGTGGGTTAATTTAAACGGCAAGTTCTCTTTAAGATCTTTTTTTCTAGGCTACAAAGGAAAGGAGCTCTTTTTTTCTAAATGTTTGTTTCTAAATGTCCCTTGTGTCTGTCTACTACACCATAGGCATGACTTAAAGGGGTTATCCCAACTTATGAAGTTATCCCCTATCCAAACAATTGGGGATAACAAAATGGTGCTTGTCCTGCCGGGACTGCGGCCGGCACTGGTCTCGTGATTGGTGGGTGTCCTAACAGTCAGACCCTCACCAATCACATTGTGGATAGAGAATAACCTCATAAGTTGGGATAACCCATTTAAGAGTCTGCTTGTCTATTGGTTATTGCTCACAAGATTTAAAGGGATATTCCTAAGAAGATTTTTAAATATACTCAGGATAACAAAATAACACATTCTAGAATTCACTGTTATTAACAAAAATCCAGCATTTCACACATATAAATCCAACCTATATATTTCAAAGGTTTGACTGTTTGGAAGCCGGGAAATAAAATGTGAGGAGCTACTGACTCGGTAATCTCCCAAAGAACCACCAAGCAACACATTCAATCAATGTCAGTGCTCAACTCATTTAAGAAACGGTAATTCAATCGAAATGAGTGGTCTCACCACCTGTCCATCGGTTAAAAAATAGAAGATCTCCCAGGCACGCTGTTCCACTCTCCGTCTCTCCCCTATGGAGTCCTTGTGTCACCTCCGTAATCGTGGTGTACTGTAGATCCTATATCAGGAAGTGAGTGGATAGATAGTGCAGACCTTTAGGGTAAAGAAAGGATTTTTATTTGTATATACTTACAAAGTATCTATAAAAACGTTTGTATCAATAAAAGCATGCAGCGTCAAGCATCTCGCCCAACCCAGGTTTCGCCTCTTCAGGCTTCTTCCGGGGCATGGCGCTTGACGCAGAATCAAGTGTTATCATAGTTTAAAACCTATTCACACCATTTAACGTGCTGGACGTAGTATTCTGATGTTTTCATACCCCACGTCGTTTCAACCAATCATAATGCCTGATTTACCAGCCTATCACAAAGCGAGTTAGGCGACATACCCACTACCTACCCCCATCTTTCAACCACTCATAGAGACCCTATGAACTGCTACAGCCTAGTGTTCCCACCGTCCACATATTCCAGTTCAAGAGGTACTCCAGCACGTTAAATGGTGTGAACAGGTTTTAAACTATTAAGTTATTTCTAATGAAAAGGGCAAATTTCATCTAAATTGTGGTATTCCTAAAGCTGCAAGACACGTAAGAGAATTTCATGAATAGATGTATATCACACAGGACAGTTTTTCTTAATTTAATTTTTAATACATCTATTCATGAAAGATTCATGCTGGTAAATCAGGCTTAATGATTGGTTGAAACCACGTGGGATATAAAAACATCAGGATACTACGGTATGTGAGACCATGGCACCTTATAAGCTATTATTATCACCAATAAGTTTTTTTTTCCTGATTGAGGAGTGAGTATGACTGATATGTAATAAATTGACTGAATATACTGTTGTTTGACATTAGCTCACGGCTTAGATGTGTATGTGAGCGATATCACTGGATATCCATTTATATTTTCTGCGCTTTTTTTGTTGGTATATATTTTTTGTCTTCTCCTTGGAATTTTTAATGATGTTTTATATAAATTTATTGTAGATTTTGTATGCAAATTTTGGAGCTCATGTAATACTGGATATCGCTGTGACTGTATTATATTTATAAAAGGGCATTTTTATTATATAGTTATGTGGTCACTAACTCAGCCCTGAAAATCTGGATTGAGTTCTATAATGTTTCTGTTTTATGCAAATTTGGTATTTAAACACCTGATTCTGCGTCAAGCGCCATGCCCCGGAAGAAGCCTGAAGAGGCGAAATCTGGGTCGGGCGAGATGCTTGACGCTGCATGCTTTTATTGATACGAACGTTTTTATAGATACTTTGTAAGTATATACAAATAAAAATCCTTTCTTTACCCTGGAGATCTGCACTATATTTCCACTCACTTCCTGATATAGGATCTACAGTACACCACAAATACGGAGGTGACACAAGGACTGCATCTGGATTCATAGGGGAGAGAGACGGAGAGTGGAACAGCGTGCCTGGGAGATCTTCTATTTTTTAACCGATGGACAGGTGGTGAGACCACTCATTTCAATTGAATTACCGTTTCTTAAAGTAGTTGAGCACTGACATTGATTGACTAAATAAATCCAACCTGTCTCTATCAGTCCTGGTGTGTACAATTTTGATTGCACCAGGATCTGACGGTAAATCTTCTTTGGTTGAGGAGATTCTTCTCATGAATAGCTTCCCCTGTCTGCGGGATGCAGTGCTCTCTGCCCCCTCTTCCTCTATTACAGACGAACTCACACACAGACACTCACGGACACTTCCTACCAGCAAGCAGCAGAGTGCACAGACTTACTCTACAAGCAAGATAAGGTATTTATAGCAGGGGAAGATAGCATATAGCAGAGCTCAAAGTGTGTGTTATAGCTGAGATATAGTATAGCTAACAGTGTGTGTTATAGGGGAGTTAGAAGAGTGTCATTGTATGTTACATCCATCTCATGGATCTCATCATCTCTGATGTGTCTCATATCTCTTTCTATGTGTCAGATACTTGTGAATGTTCAGAAGCTAAATGAAAGTGTATATAAACCTGTACCCTGATAATCTAAGCACTTTGTCAGCTCACATCATCTCACACAACAGAGGAATCATGAAGTGTCTGCGCTCTCGAACCATCATTGAGTTATAGGAAATAAAACATCAAAAAAACTGAGTAAAATTGTAAAGTAAAGGGTTAAAAATTATATTTATTGTGTGAATATCACTAGAGGGTTATAAATTGAGAACTTTCTTTCATGGATAAACCCCTTTAATGCCATTTTTGGTATGCAGTGTCATTCAATAGTTTTGAAGAAGTCTCTATTATGCCTGGGTGTATTTCCAAATTGAGAGTTGCATTACTTTTATGTTATTAGCCTTTAAAAAAATGTAAAAAAAAGAGAACCTAACGTATGATCGTGCACGTATTAAAGGATTCAGGTTCTTAATGTGGATATATATGTGCTGGAAAAAAATCTCAGTTTTTCCTAACTGTCCCTTTGTTGCTGGGCGGATCCATTTCCTTCCTCAGTACTTTTAGACTTGCTGGTCTGTAAATGGCACACGCTCCCATCAGCATATTTCAGAACAATGAGGCATCCTAATAAAAAAAAAAAAAATGCCTGAACTTGCTTGTTGTGTCCTTAGAACCTACACGAAAAGCAACGCTATTTATAAACCGTGTTCTGCCTCGATGGAAATATATAACATAGCAACTGGATCATAGCAGCTGTGCCGACAATCTGCAATGAATATTTTTTTAGAGGTTTTTTTTTTTTCGTTTGTACATTTTATGCCATTATGCACATGCCTGTCACAGTATTGAGTTTGTACAGAGCCATAAAACAATAATAATGTGTCTGTAGATTTTACTGGGTCCACGTTCCAACAACTTTGGATACAATTTTGAGGACTTTTTCTTTAGGAAAGCAGCATAAGTTATTTGATCCATTACATGCAGTATTAATGATACATTCTTTCCTAGCAACATGCCACTTAAAGGGGTTGTCCAGAATTTTTATAAAGCTATAACTGGCTTGGTGGGGCTAATAAAACAATAAATATTTTATACTTACCTTTTCTGGTGCTACCGTACGTGACCGCCGGGGGCGTTGTCCTGACCACCGTGTCTTCTACAGTATTAGTTTTAGTGTGTAGCAGGCATGCTGGAGTAATGCGGACAAGAAGGGCTGGCCTCGTTAACCATACCGAAACTGGTAGTGACATATGGTGCCGTGTGTGAACGGGAGCACTGGAGGAGGTGAGTATAAGATGTTCATAGTATAAGATGTTCATTGTTGTACACCCCAAGCCATGTATTTTTAAATTCCAGACAATCCCTTAAAGGGAACTTGTCACCAGCTTCTATGATGTTTCCATATTTTTACCTTTAACAATGGCTCCTATGGATTTTTTATTACAAAATATATATGAACATGAGTATATATATATATATATATATATATGATTCTATACATATTAGATGCCACCATAACAAAATGTCGGGAGTTATGACAGATCCAGGCACTATTTTTAAGTATATGTAATTAAAAAGTACCTTACCTTCTTTTCTTTTTTTTGGAGGGGAGGGGCGGGGAAGTAAAAAAAGACACCACCAATTAACTGAACATGAACATGTTACTATTGATAGTGTATGGGATTTTACTATTGGGAGCCCCTTGACTATTTGGCCTCTATATCTTGCACATAAAGTACTGCAATGCAAATCATAGACTGCTATTACAGTAAGTACTTCCTCTCTGACCCTTCTCTCTTTTATTCTGAACAGTCATTTAAAGAGAATCTGTCAGCAAGAACGTTTTATCTGGTGACAGGTTCCAATAGCCTCTTCAATGACAAGTTAAACAATGCCATTGTGGCTATTCTTCATCATTGCAGTACTTTATAAAAGCAAATTACCTGGCTTACCCTGCCAGCAATTGGGATGGTGGGGATGGGGTTCAGCTCAGCCTGATTTACCACCTCCTCGATTTGTCCTTCTCTCTCCTCACCCATCCCCTTCCTCCTCTCCCCTACTCACTTACGTCAGCAAACTACGGAGATAGGGACTTGTGCCTTTGGAGTGCCGTCAGCGAGCTAGGTAATGTATAATATACTTTTATAAAGTACTGAAATGGTTCAGAATGCCGACAAACGCATTTTAAACTCATCATTGCAAAGGCTATTGGAACCCGTCACTAACTATAAATGACATTTCTGATGACAGGTTCCCTTTAAGTTGATCTATGACCCAATGCAAGTTCAAATTTCATTTCCTCATAAATCAGTTTAAAAAGGAATGTTTGACCGTGTATCCGATTTTTATACTGATGATTTATATTCCCAACCCTGACCCTGTCTTGGTCAGCTTTTCCAGCAACATATCAGGTGCTGGAACATATACACTAGACAAAACCATCTGTTTTAATAGAATTTAGCACAAATGTTTATGTGTGCAGTATCTAGGTGTCGTATCAGAATCAGAAGTGGATAAGTTGCCAGACAACTCCCTTAAAAAGTCAAATTAAAAGTCAGATAAATTGCTAATCTGGATTTTATACTTTGTATTGTGTCGCTTGTCCATGCAAGATGTATTCTAGAAGCCAAATGATCCCAAATATTTACCGTAACTCCCTTTTTTTTTAGTAAAGGTGCCCATAGGCTTTTATACATTTTCAATAGAAGAAAACATTTGCAATTGAATTTTCACTGTGACCCTTTTTTATTTTGAAGGAAATAGAAGCCATGGGGAAATAAGTATTTTTGCCTGAACAATTGGATTTTCTTAATGCACACACAACAATTTCCTGGTTTGTTCTATAAGGTTTTATGGATTTCCTCAATATGCACATGGGATTAGTTGGCAAAGCAGGTGGTAAACATATATAATATCAGTTCACAGACATTTCTCCTATTTCTGTTTGAGCCCTATTAAAAAAAAAAAAATCACCATTATTTTTGTGTCATACAATAAATTGATTAATTGATAATTAAAAACATTCCTATCACATAAGAAGATGAAATAAGGATTGTACACATATAAGAATAGATAAAATAAAAGAGTAAATGTGTACTCTGTAATTAATTTACTGTGCTCCTCACCTATCCTTACAGTTATATGGAGTATAGCAGCACTAGCACATAAACTTGACAATCATCTGTAACATCTTCATCCTCTGTCTGGGGGTGCACTGATTAGTGTGATTCTGTTCTCAGGTTACATCCAATCTTTACTAGTCTGAACAATCCTTTATTAGATTTGTTGCTTTCATAATTGAAGTCCCCCACACCCATCTGTCTCCTGTTGATTTTGCTCTGGGTAGCTAACAGTTAAAGGGGTATTCCCATCTGGGCATTTACATTTAATTTAATTCATTTTCCATGTGTAAACATTTCTTCAATGGGATGTTATTAAAAAAAATGTTCCTGTGTGAAAATAATTTCTCATAAATGTAGCCATGTTGTCCCTTAGAAACGAGATAGCTTCCTCGGATATGACCACCACACATTTTGGCAGCGGTGGCCAGGCATGCGCTATTAAGCCCTGCCTGACCACCTGGATACAGCGATCATTACTACAGGATGGTTGTGGGACATGCAGTAACCCCTGGACATTTCATATACAAACACCCTTTGTGTCTTTGTGCAATCTCTCCAGCAGAGGTGGTCGTATCCAAGGACCCGATGACTACATTTATGAGAAATTATCTTCACCCAGGCAGATAAATTAAATTGAATGTAAATGCCCAGACGAGAATACCCCTTTAGGTTAGATGATTGAACGGGTTCTTCCTTCACTCAAACTTCTTCCCTGCTTTGTCTGGATGTCAGGGAATTGGTCCAATCAACTTCTGGATCAGGACTCGGACATCTTATGTACTGTTTGCCTGCCATATCACCTCTGCTTGCTATAAGTCTTATTTGGAGCATGCCGGCATTTATGTATTTCGGTTTCTTTACCCATTTACTGTTTTCTGACCATCTGCTCTTTGAGAAATCAATTCTGTACTGCATTGTCCTCTTGGTCTGACCTGTATCTGTTGACTACTCTTCTATGTTTGTGATGTCCAGTCTTTGTCTAAGGGTTTGTTTTTTGGTGCAGGAAGAAAACATAAACCAGTTGTCACCTATTGCTTAGGGTAGTCTGGGCAATTAGGTAGGGGATGGTATTTAGCCTTAGGGCTTATTGTCTTTGTCTGCCCTTCCAGTCTATTCTAGCCGTTTCTTCACTGCATTACATCATCCCAAAAAAATAATAAATAATTCCTCATTTTTTTAAATTTTTTATTATTATTCCAGGATTATTATTATTATAAACAGTAATAATAAAATAATAATAATACATAATGATACTTTGTATATTCAAGTCCTACCTTGTTCCATTGTGGGAACGGTTGCAGCCCAATTACCAGGTTTCTCTTTACCAAGTAGATGAGTAGCTAATATACATAGTAATTTACAGTGAGAACATTTTCATTGTTGACAAACCTCTGTGGCAGTATCCACAATTCCCACTGAGTTCAGGATAGAATTAATCCATAAGGGGATGTTCTGAGGAAGTTATTTTATGAGACTCTCAAAATAAGCCATAAAATTTCTTCTCCTTGGCTCTGGTACAGTAATGAGAAAACGAGCCAACGCTCTCCTGGTCTGTCGGCTCCAAGAATCGTCCCTGCATAGATTTTTCCAGGAATCCATCACAATTACCAATCATTTTATTAACGGGACTCATTTAACCCTGTTGGCAATAATAGACCTATTGATATCCAACTGTGGATACCTATTTATTGTCTTCACTTATGACACTCCAGGGCGTCAAACAATTCCGTTGCCCCATTACTATCTTACCTCTATGGCAGGGGTCAGGAACCTTTTTGGCTGAGAGAGCCATAAGCGCCACATATTTTAAAATATAATTCTGCGAGAGCCGTACAATGGGGCTTATTTACTGAGGGTCCCGCGGCCGCATTTTTGTCGGGGATCACGCCACCCCCCGCACAACATTATTATACACACGCCACCCGCCGCAGAACATTATAATACACACGCCACCCGCCGCAGAACATTATAATACACCCGCCACCCCCCGCAGAACATTATAATACACACGCCACCCCCCGCAGAACATTATAATACACACGCCCCCCCCCCCGCAGAACATTATTATACACACGTCACCTGCCGCAGAACATTATAATACACACGCCACCCCCCACAGAACATTATTATACACCCGCCACCCCCCGCAGAACATTATAATACACACGCCACCCCCCGCAGAACATTATAATACACACGCCACCCGCCGCAGAACATTATAATACACACGCCACCCGCCGCAGAACATTATAATACACACGCCACACCCCGCAGAACATTATAATACACACGCCACCCCCCGCAGAACATTATAATACACACGCCACCCGCCGCAGAACATTATAATACACCCGCCGCAGAACATTATTATACACACGCCACCCCCCGCAGAACATTATTATACACACGCCACCCGCCGCAGAACATTATTATACACACGCCACCCGCCGCAGAACATTATAATACACACGCCACACCCCGCAGAACATTATTATACACACGCCACCCCCCGCAGAACATTATTATACACACGCCCACCCCCCGCAGAACATTATTATACACACGCCACCCCCCGCAGAACATTATAATACACACGCCACCCCCCGCAGAACATTATTATACACACGCCCCCCCCCCGCAGAACATTATTATACACACGTCACCTGCCGCAGAACATTATAATACACACGCCACCCCCCGCAGAACATTATTATACACACGCCACCCCCCGCAGAACATTATAATACACACGCCCCCCCCCCCGCAGAACATTATTATACACACGTCACCTGCCGCAGAACATTATAATACACACGCCACCCCCCACAGAACATTATTATACACCCGCCACCCCCCGCAGAACATTATTATACACACGCCACCCCCCGCAGAACATTATTATACACACGCCACCCGCCGCAGAACATTATTATACACACGCCACCCCCCGCAGAACATTATAATACACACAAGACTGCTAGACTGTTGTTACTGCTAAGCCGGACCATGCGCCACATTTATTACTGACGTGCACCACAATTTTGTCTTAGGTCCTAGCTATTTTGTATCTCAGCTGCTGCAGAACCTCACATTAATGTAGAAATGCAGTGGTGGGGGAAGATATGAGGGGATGATGCAGAGGGGTCTGTAAGGGACACTTAGGAGCTTCATAGCTGCTCCTGCACACAGGACACTAAGGGGTTAAGGTAGAGTGTGAGGAGACACTGGGGGGGGGGGAGGGAGCACTTATCTCTGGCTGATCCCCGGCTGCTGACTCCTTCTCCTCAGGTGCTGCAGGTCTCCGGAGTATATGCAGTTCTGGTCTCCTGTGTCTGAATCTCCCGCGCTGCTACATCCAGCCCCGGGATTGGCTGCAGGCAGACAGTCTCCTCCCCTCCCTCTCTCACACACGGAGGAGACTGCTGCAGGGAAGGAGAGGGAGGCGCCGCCCCAGAATTAACCCCGCGGACCCTGCGCTGCTGAATACATCCAGGGGCATTACTACAGCCAGGGGCACAACAGGAGCCAGATATGGGCCCCTGGTCTTGACAGGCAGCGTAGCAGATGCCACGGCTGTAGTAATGCCCCTGGATAGGAGCCCTGGCTGCGAGCCAGATGCGGCCATCAAAAGAGCCATATCTGGCTCGCGAGCCATAGGTTCCCGACCCCTGCTCTATGGGAATAAAAAAGTCTGTAACACAAATCTACTGATCAGCCATGATCGGTGAGGGAGCTCTTGGAGTAAGTATTTTTCCTGCACTGCCTCCACAGGTGAAATAATGTATTACCATGTGCTCTGTGTAATGTAAAACAAGTCTCTTAGAGTCATGGACACTCTTTGAAACCAGTCTTTACTTTGGCCACAAGATGATCCTTCTATGAATTCAGACCTTCTAGAAGTAGATATGATATTATCTATTCTTTATATAGTCAAATTCTGGTCTAGACTTTATGGTAGTCCAGTAATCTAGCACCCAGTCTATGGTGTCACACACACAGGTTAGGTGGCCTGTTTGCTGCCCGACAAGTCCCGACAAGTTAATAAGGCTAATATGCAATACTAAGTGGAGCCACTATGATGTGTATGTTTGTCTGAGTCCTGCAATCTCTACGCATTGCTGATCAGTGGTAACGATAACGACCTCACCAAAATAGATAGCAATCTATCTATATATTCAGCAATATTATATATTCCCAGAAATCCCCTTAAAAGCAGTTTTCCACTGAATAAATTAATGGCAGCATCTCAAATTTATTCCCATTTGGGCATTCACATTTAATTTAATTTATTTTCCATATGTAAACACTTCTTATTAAACACTTGTTATTAAAAAAAATGTGTGAAGATAATTTCTCATAACTGTAGTCATATGGTCCCTTAGAAGCAAGACTGTGTCTTTGGATACGACCACCCTGCACTCTGGCAGCGGTAGCCAGGGATGAACTATTGAGTCCTGCCTAACCACCTGGATTCAGTGATCATTACCACAGGATGGCTGTGGGACATGCAGTAACTCCCGCACATTTCATATATAAAACCTTTTGTTTCCTTGTGCAATCCCTCCAGCAGAGGTGGTCATGTCCATGGACACAGTCTTGTTTCTAAGTAACCATAAGACTATATTTATGAGAAATTATCTTCACACAGGTACATTGTTTAATAACATATAAGATGAAATGTATATAAATGGCAGATTAATTCAACTTAATGTGAATGCCCAGACATGAATAGCCTTTTAACATATCATGCAGGGATATCAAAGGTATGTAACAAAAACCTACATCTTCCCCTACACTGCTAGTAGCTTTATAGGTGAAAACCTGATGATAGATTTTCTCAATTGTTGAATAACTGTAGTGCCCAGGTCCATGAGAATATAATTGAATAACCCTACATAAGGAGGTAATATGAGAGAGGCCCTAATACATTGTCATTTGCCGTACTTCATTCTTCAAATGTCTGGATTTTATAATGTTCTCTATTCATCATGAATTGATTTTTAGTTGGAATCTCTTAAATTTTTCTTTATAACAAAATGGAATTAAGTTTAGAAGTCCATTCTGAAGGGAGCCGGGTCACAACAGCTAAGAGTCACCTAGAGTCTCAGGGAGAACTAGAAATTATAGAGGCTGCTGGAAAATACAGATTTCAAGGCCTATCATATCCAGAATGAATGTCAGGGTACATTTAGATGAATGTAATAGGGACTGATATCTGGCCGCACCATTTGCGGTACTGCTCCCCATTGATGTCCCATTGAAGCACATGCTGTCTCGCCACACCGTGATCGTGCATGGAAAAAAATAGGACATGTCCTATATTTAGCCGTGTTACTCACTTTTCTATGAAGAGGGGAGGGATGAGCAGCGCTCACTCCCCCTCTCTCGTCCGTAACTGTATGCTACATCCCCCTAAATGTACCCTTTTACTTACATATACAGACACTGTATTATACAACTGATTTATGCAAGGTTGGGAAAAATGTAGGTAAGTTTTCAGTATCCAAAGCTAATAGTGTTAGGGACTAGTACTTTGTTCTGGAGTATAACAAATTGAGATGCTGGTTTACATAAAAATTTCCTCTTGGCAAGTATAGAAAGGACGATAGTGTATCTCCAGTAAATATTTTTCTCAGTTGTTTGGATTAAAAGGGAACTTGTTAAACCTTTGTTTTCTCATTTTCTGAGCTACAGAAATCTGATGTCCCCAGATAGACGGCTATGAGGCACCAACTTGTATTAGAGTGTTCCCCCGGTAGATGGATATGTCTCTTTCTGACGAATAAGATGCCAACGTGTCCTCTGCAGTATGACGGATACAACTCACGACTATTGCTTGGGCTGTTGGTGTGGACTTGGAGAACCATGACGCATGACACTTGTGTGACATGGTGAAATTAATGGAATTATTAGCATCTATTCGAACAATTTAAAAATGAGTAATAATTATACACTGATGTGCAAAGGATCACACTGTTTTGAACTTTTGACTTTGAACAACTAGAACTTTGAGAATGAGATTACCATCATTTTATAGACAGTCATCATGGCTATGTCATAGATTTCACTTGCAATTATTTAGCATATGAATAGTTATATAATTTATTATCATGTAGCAACATTGCCATTGTTTTCATTCTAAAAATCAAAATATTCCTACAATAATGTCTTAACCAAAATTCGATCACAGCTTTTTTCTACACATGCCCATTGCTGTTGAACACTGGTCAACTCACCTGGGTACAAATACAGATTTTTCTTCAACTCTACCCACAATTGGGTTGAGATCTGGGGTATGTTGGGGCCAGTCCACCAAATGTACTTCATTGTCACAGGACAATTTCTTTAACCAATCTCCATGTATTCTTCAGTGCTGGAACACTATGTCGTCCATTTCATACCCATAGCAATCAACCGTATGCTTTTCCAGGCTGTACTTAGTCATAGAATATGGCCAGGTGCAGGAAAAATATGTCCAGCTTCTCTTCACCCGCCTCGGTAGGAAGCCGAGGAGCCTCACTGTAAAAGAAACAAAATATAGGACATGTCACGGTGCGTTGCCACTGTGCACTGTGACCGGGTGCCATAGACCACTTGGAGGACTGT